>NC_036857.1:23603884-23648550 GCF_002910315.2 Salvelinus sp. IW2-2015 | reverse complement strand
AATAGTGCAATAGGTCAAACACACATTACTGTAAATAGTGCATAGGTTCAAGCACATACTGTAAATAGTGCATAGTTCAAACAACATACTGTAAATAGTGCCATAGTTCAAACAACATACTGTAAATAGTGCATTGTTCAAACACACATACTGTAAATAGTGTGAAGTTCAAACACACATACTGTAAATAGTGCATAGTTCAAACACACATACTGTAAATAGTGCATAGTTCAAACAACACATACTGTAAATAGTGCATAGTTCAAACACCACATACTGTAAATAGTGCATAGTTCAAACACACATACTGCTAAATAGTGCATAGTTCAAGTTGAACTATTCACTATTTCCAGTATGTGTTTGAACTATTCATTTTTTAAAGCATGAGTTTGAACTATTCACTATTTACAGTATGTGTGATTGAACTATGCACTATTTAGAGTATGTGATTGAACTATGCACTATTTACAGTATGTTTGAACTATTCACTATTTACAGTATGTATTTGAACTATTCATTTTTTACAGTATAAGTTTGAACTATGCACTATTTACAGTATGTGTTTGAACTATTCACTATTTACAGTAAGTGCTAAACTATGCACTATTTACAGTAGGTGTTTGAACTATGCACTATTTACAGTATGTGTTTGAACTTTGCACTATTTACAGTATGTGTTTGAACTATGCACTATTTACAGTATGTGTTTGAACTATGCACTATTTACAGTATGTGCTGAACTATGCACTATTTACAGTATGTGTTTGAACTATGCACTATTTACAGTATGTGTTTGAAATATGCACTATTTACAGTATGTGTTTGAAATATGCACCATTTACAGTATGCGTTTCTCTGTAGTTCCTTAACCTCTGAATGGGCCTTATTCAACTCTTCGTCTTGGTGCATTGCATGTGCTTCCTCAGCATTGTGTGTGTGTGCGCGTGTATGTGTGTGCGTGCGTGCATGCGTCCGTGTGTCTCCTCTGTAACTCACCGCTTTTGTGCACTGCACGTCTTTCCCCAGCAGCCAGTTGAGCTCCAGGTTGCCCTCTCCCTGGTAGCAGGACTGCAGGCGCTCCTTGATGCGGGCGTTGATGTCCTTGATGGTGAACACGCAGAGCGCAGAGTCATCTGGTGGCTGGTGGTACTGCTTCTGGCCCTTGGAGAACACGGTGAAGAGCACGTCGTCCGTGGAGCTGATGTTGAGCGAGGCGGCCAGCACGCGGCCCGGCTTGGCTAGGTAGGCAGCCTGCAGGAGACGGTACTCCACGCCATTCCTCACGCAGCCCACGGGTAAGGAGACGTACGAGTGGAACTTGTGGTCATCCTTGCAGAGGCGTACGATGCGCGAGGTGTAGAAGAGGTCGTTGGAGGATCCGCCTGATGACATGCTGTTCTCCGGCGTCTCGGGCTGGACGGTCAGGAAGTAGACGAAGGAGCCGCTGGCGAAGCCATACACGTAGTAGATGTCGAAGTGGGACACCAGCGCCAGCGTGTCTGACGGGATCTTTATCAGAGACGAGACGAAGTCCGTGTGAAGCTCGTAGTCAAGCATGGCTGAGGACTCTGGGTCGCGGGGCAGCTTACGGCTAGAGATGGTAGGGAAGTAGTCCTGCTTGCCGTCTACTGCCGTTCCGATGAAGAGAGTCCCGTCCTGGCCATGGGAGGGCACGATTACCCCGTACATGGTGCCTGTCTGGTTGACGCTGGAGAGGTAGTGCTCTTTCTTATGGGACGGCTCCACTAGGATAAACAGGTCGTCCAGACGAAGGAGTTTACAGACTCCCTGGTAGAGGCTACCGCAGGCCAGAAGGCGATTCTGGCTGTAGTCTATGAGGAGCAGCTTGTTGACATTGTTAGTGGAGGTCAGGGGTTCAGAGCAGGGCTGAACGATGAGGGGCGGGTAGCAGGCCTTGTTATCGTCCTCAGGGCCTGTGTCGTGGGACACCATCAGGGTCAGGTTGCCTGATAGCTTGTAGACACGGTTGACTGCTCCGATGTAGAGCGCCCCAGTTGTCTGGTGGACCGTCAGATGGTTGAAGGCCCACTCCCGGCGCTCTGGGTGGAAGCTGGTGAAGGTGGTCTGGCCTTGGCACACGGTGGCAGCGACAGCTAACACCCAGCAGCCCAGCATGGCCAGCACAGCGCCACGTGTAGGGCCCGCTGGGAAAGTCCTGGCGCTGTATTTTGTGACTCGCCGCGACCGTCGGCCCTCCATACCACTAGGGGCTCTGCAACAAGGCAACAGCAGACTGAACAGGGGGAGGATGGAGGAGGAGTGGGAGGGAGGCTACCTTCCTCTTTGTGTTCTCAAAGGCTAGGTTCAAGCTTTTATCTTCACCAGGGTCTTCACATGTTTCTGAAAGAGAGAAAGAGAGGTGGGTGAATAAATGAAAGTTAGCACATTGTAACTCACACTCACAGTCAAAGGGGAAGCAGATAACGGAAAAGGCCTTTCTTTTGGTCCCTCCTGCTGATTTGGAAAGTTCACCCTGGACAAGGCGATGAGTTAGGGAACAGCAGAATGAATGCTGACAGAAGACGTTGGCAGAAAACATTTATTGCCACATTCCAGAGGAGTTGCTGGACAGGAGAGGTCTGATAAGACAATGAAGGAAAGTGAGCAGGTTATGGCTAACGGAAATTAGCATGACCTGAGTCCTGCTGCCTAGCTGCTTCATCAGGCCTCAGACACTGAGACAGTGGCTTTCTAAGAACACCACAAACCAACGGACTGCCCAGGGCACCACATTTCACAGATCAAGCCTCACCATGCACTGAAATGAGTCATACTACTTAGTGTCATCCACACATCAGAGAAGCACACTTCAGGCTAGTGCTCCACGGAGCCACTTATTTAATGCTATAATGAACAGATGCCATGGGTCAAATAATACAAGGAAGAGGCTAAAAATGTCTTGACATTTAAACCAAGGTTTTAAGTACTCCAGCTAGAGAAAGACTTTTGAGGGTACAGCACAGCTAAAAACCAAAGGAATGATAAACACATGTATTGGGCTCATATTACCCTAAATCTATTTCTGGGAAGGAAGCATTGCCATCTCATTTTGGTTGTTCCCCCTCCTCTATCCATGCTACTCATTTCCAATCTAACTGTGAAAACATATATCAAGGAAAGTTAGCAATTTATGTAACAATGCTTTGCAGACTGGCTGCAGAGATTTCATCCCCACCACAATGCTATAAATCAAGAGAGAGTGAGAGAAAGAGAGAGAGATGGGTAGAGAAAGGGAGAGACAGAGAGAAAGAGAGAGCCCCTCTTCACAGTTTATCCCCAGGAGTTAATTATCTGGTCCACGGTAGAGGGGAGGTCTGGATCTTATTACTGGAACAAAGTGAGAACAAATTGGGAGACAGATCCTCTGCTTGCAACCCTCCTCTCTGTCTGTTTTATCTTCCCACTTTTTCCCTCTCTTCTTCTCTCCTTCCCTCTCTCACACCCCTCCCTCCCTCCTCTCTCTCTCCCCCTATCTGCTTTTCTCCACCCCCACCCTTCTTATCTCCCTCCCCCCCCCCCCCTCTCTCCATCCCTCCCTCTCTGCTCTTTAAGGTCTCTGTCTGTTCAACCAGGATATGAATCTATTAATTATTATTATTCAACGTTACTCTGTTTTTTTGTCCACCGCTGACACCATCACATCCTGCAGGGATTAATCATTGGCTCCGGAAGAATCCTTCCTAAATGAATCAGGACCCCGTTCGACATGCACATCTCACCCTCCTCTCCCTCTCTCCCTCGTTTTAATAGTGCATCCAATACCATGCTGTGTTTTCTCTCCCTTGATCAGTATTATTCCATCAGGACCAAGCAACGCCAGGCAGTGAGGGGCTAACAAGTGGAGACAATGGCAGCGATGGAAGCAGCACATTGTGATATCAAGGATGATCAGGCATAGCGCTACAACAAGGGTAATTAGTGGCGTGCTGGACGAGGTAGCTGGGGACCGTGTGTGTGTCGGTGGGGACGCCAGGGGGGTGAAACGTGTCGGACACAAGCCTACATCGTTCGTTACACTCCACATTTGCATTTCACAGCAGCCAGTGAGGGAGAGCGGGAGAGAGGGGAGGGCAGCAGAGAGAATCAAGCCAAGGACGAGAATAGAGAGATGTGGCTGGACTAATCAGCTGTTTTTTTGATTTAGTCATTTGCATATGTCTGGATGGGGCGGGATATAGAGGCTATCTACAGTGCTCCAGGTGGGTCTGATGGTATACAGCATATATATTTACACTCCCTCTCCACTTACACACACTCCTCCCTCCCCCGAGCCCTCTGCTGTCAAAACCTGGTAACTGTCATCCTGGGTTCCTCCCTCCAACCTCCATCCCTCAGCCCATAAACAGTGAGTTCCTAGGGGCTACCGGAGCCTGGCCTGGCCTAGCCTTGCGTGTGCTGGGGTGGGCTGAGGTGTGGGAGGTGGGTGGGCTGCTCTTAGGTGTCCCATAAAAGAGCTGGGCTAGGCTATAAACCAGGGTCAAGCCCCCTTCCTGCCCATCCTGACTGAACCACGGCTGCAGCCGCCATTCTGCTTCCTTTGTATGAGTGTGTGCATAGTGCTATGGAGGTGTAGAGCAGAGAGCAGAGCACAGTAAAACAGAGGAGGGGTGCATCCCAAATGGCAAAGTGTTCTTTATATAGTGCACTACTTTTGAACAAGAGCCTAATGGGATTAGGGTGCCATTTGGGATGCAGAACAGAGCGTATCCCTCTGGAGGTGTAATCAGGCTCCTGCTGAGGCAGCAGTTCTTTCCACCTCAAACCCCTCAGCCTTTTGCCCTTTAGGGCTTTAGAATGCATGGCGGCAGCTGCACTGAAGCAGAAGCAGAAGAAGAAGAAGCAGAAGAAGCAGAAGCAGAAGAGACTGAATGAATGAATGAACAGTGACCATAAATTACTTCTCAAAGGTCAACTGCTAATGTAGCTACCAGGAAGAGAAGCTGTACCAAGCAATGGAGCTGTGTTTATGCTGTTTTCCCCTCCTTTTGGCTGCTCTTGACGGGTAGGGACTCATTATGCTGCCAACCAAGGGATTTGAAGCACGATTGACTTCGCTTGTTAGTAGCTTTCTTGTTTGAAGCCACGTCGTCTTGTCTCTCCTCCTCGCTAGCAGACATATACAGCGGGAACTCGTGAAGCAATTAACATGCAAGAGCTAGTGGTGGTGAATCACGAGCCAGTCACTAATAGCCTAGACCTAGAGAGGAGTTGGGGCATCATGGGTGATACGCCTGGCTGAGTCTGTGGTAGCATTTGTAGGCTACAATGGAGACATTCTGGTCCAGGCTTGATTTGCTTCTGAGCTATAATGAACGGTAGGAATAGCATTGTATAGTACAAACACCTCTTTCAATTTACCTCCAACGCTACCAGTGTGTCAAACAGGCCTAATCTCCCAACCCAGACCCAACTCTTGCGTGCGGGCGGCGTGCAGCTGGCCAGCTGCTCGATTTGTCTGTCACGAGAGACTACCAGTTAAACAGCAACTCCACCCGATGCAGAGCTATCTTTGTCTGCTCACTGACACATTGAGCCATCTGTTTTCTAAACAAGCCTTGTTTGTGGGTCAGCTTTGATTTGTTGACACATTACAACCGTGTAAATTGTAGCGACGCACAAAGATGTACTGGAGTGAAGACACACGTCAGCTAACGTGGGAATTACATCATCCCACAGGCGAGCTTAGAAAAAACCTCAGATTGCTCAGCTCACTAAATGCATCAACCCACTTCCTGGATGAATCAATCTGTCCTGTGTTTATCAACCATGCCATTTCATCTACCAGCTCATCATCATTAGTCAGTCTTCCAGCACAGGTCTTCCGACTGACCACCACTGCTGGGTGTGTGTTGTAAAACAGCTACTGTATAGGCCCACTGTTACTCTACATCAGGGATCATCAACTAGAGTCAGCCGCGGGCCGGAAGATATTTACAAATCATTTGTCAACTGAAATATGCCCGCAAGAGGCCCGAACTAAACCAGAATGATTTCAAACCTTGCTTACATTCGTATACGATCACATATTGTATATCTCTATTATGCGTGGGAATACCTTGGAACAGATTTCCAAAATAAAAATCAACTGGAGCTGATTTGCTGGTGTTTTTACAGTATTTTATGTATTTTATGTCCAACAATAAAAATAAGAAGTTTTTTACAATGTTTTGCTGAGAAAACTTGGGTGGCCAAATAAAATCCCAGGCGGACCACCAGTTGGGGAACCCTGCTCTGCATGTTCTGACTAGTGTCAAACAGAAAATAACAAACAGATAATGAAAAACAGACACCAGAAGACATCCAGTCAACTAGTCTCCAGGCAGAAAAAGTATTGGCCAGCCACGTGATGTGAAGCTAAGACATCAACAACATACCATTGTGAACTGGAAACTGTGATCATGGTTTCGAAATGAACAATGTGTTTTTCTTAAGCTTCCCATTCATAATGAAACAGTTGGCATGATGGCATGCACAGCTCACCCATGCTGCTGCCTCTGAGTGCCTTGCTAACCCAAAGGGCCGCTGCTCCCTGTCAGCTCTTTCTGTCAACTCTCTACTTGCCTGAGCTGCTAGCGCACAATAGTTCACTATAGTGAGTCGCTTGTGCACTATATAGGGAATAAGGAGCCCTTTTGGACTCTGTTACCTCGTCTGCCTGTGTCCTGCCTGGTCCCTGTACCCGAACGCTGGTGGTGCCCTCAGTTGGCTGCCGTTGGACGAACTTTGGGGGCAGTGCCAGGCCAGCAGCGGGCACAGGGAGCTACATGGTAGCAGCTAGGCTAATCTGTAGAAGTGAAGAGCTTGCCACACTGGAGGATGAGGGGAGGAGAGGAGAAGCTAGGACAATGACAAAACAGACCAACAAAACAGTACCTGACTGCTCTGGTCAGTGCTGTGGCCTGGGCACACGCTGTAGAGACGGAGCAGTAGTGGAATGCTTTCAGTGAGCCGAGCCTATAGCTCTGAACCCCAGTCAACCTGCTGGAAGAGAGCAGCCGTTCCTCCCTCCTCCTCCCTCCTCCCCTCTCACTCCTCCCTCTCTCACTCCCTCTGCTTTGTGCCTCTTGACTTCCCCCACACTAAGCTCCTTAACAATGCAGTCAAAATTGTTTGATCTCCTAAATTCATATTTACAGACATTGTATTCCAGGAGATAAAGAACATAAACCAAAATCCAGTTACGGATTAAATCCAATTAATTGTTGTGGGATAGGGGGAAAAAATGACATATCAGAATTTCATGGCTCTGATTAATTCCGTTATTCCCTGAATGATTAATATAAAGCATGAAATTGAAACGGTTAAATAAAAGTGAGACGATACAATCTACAGGAGCCCAATTGGGTTTAAAAAAAACAACAAACAAATAACTTCAAGACATAATTAAGAATAATTGCGAGGTTTATAAAGTGCCTGGAACAGACTTTTGTGATTGGGTTAAACAAAGTGACCATCAGCAGCAGAGATAGCAGCCATTTGCATGTTGCTATTAGAAATAGAACGTTTAATCTCCCCTGAAGGAAGGTCTTCTCTATAGGAGGAGACTATAAAAAAGGTGATTAGCGGGAGAGGTTAGTCCATTAGTCTTTATTTCTCCACTGACATGCTGCTGGAGAGAATGAGAGGGTTTCTGCTGTTATGTCTCGTCTCTTGTCGAGGAGTTAGAACAGTGATATATCTGCGTTCCTTTGTCTCCTTATCGGAGCATTGGCTGGTTCCGTCTGAAATGCTACCCTATTCCCTATATAGTGCACTGCATAGGGAATAGGGTGCCAATATAGAGACAAAGAGAGGAGTTGAGGAGTTGAAGACAGTACTTAAATGTGTAAGTTCCTCTTTCTCATAACTACAAGAGCTGAATGTGACTGCAGTGGTAGTAACTGTCTCTGTGCCAACCCCTGTCTGTTTCCAATAACACTAAACCTATCATATCCAGCCATCCAGTCCACCACAGGGGAATAGCACAGTAGAGGAGAGGAAAATAGGAAATTAAGAAAGGAGGCGGCGAGGGATAACACCCTCACTAACCACAAGAACTGTTTTCCTGCCTGTGCTACTGGTGTTATGGAGAGATTAGGTTGGATATCTCCTTCAACTAACAGCTAGGCCTATTCCTTAACGTCTGTAGCTGGGTCGTTCCACGAAATGAATGCCTTTTTCGTCCCTTTGATATTTAAACAACTTCTTAAGACTAGGGGGCAGTATTTTTGTTTTTGGCTAAAAAACGTACCCATTTGAAACTGCCTATTTCTCAGCCCCCGAAACTAGAATATGCATATAATTGTCAGATTAGGATAGAAAACACTCTAAAGTTTCCAAAACTGTCTTAATATTGTCTGTGAGTTAAACAGAACTGATATTGCAGGCGAAAACCGGAGGAAAATCCAATCAGGAAGTCCCTCTTTTTTGAAACCTCTCTGTTCTTATGCATGCCTAACGTGCATTTAAAGGGATATCAACCAGATTCCTTTTTCTATGGCTTCCCTAAGGTGTTAACAGTCAGACAAAGTTTCAGGCTTTTATTTTGAAAAATGGGCGTGAAAGATCACATTGCGTAAGTGGATAGGTGGGGGCTCTTAGAGTGAGTTGTGCGCAACAGAGAAAGGCGGCCATTGTTTCTCCCGGTCCGATTGAAAAAACAACACTGCCGGTTGATATTTTATCGAATAAATATTTGAAAAACATCCAGAGGATTGATTAGAAAAAACGTTTGACATGTTTCTGTGGATATTATGGATATTATTTGGCATTTTCGTATGCGTTTTCGTGACCGCTCTTTCCGGTGGATTTCGGAGCATAATGCACCAAATGAACGGAGGTATTTGGATATAAAAGTAATATTTATCGAACAAAAATAACATTTGTTGTGTAACTGGGAGTCTCGTGAGTGGAACCACCCGAAGATTATCAAAGGTAAGCGATTAATTTGATTGCTTTTCTTACTTTCGTGACCAAGCTAACCAAGCTAATATAAGGCTAAGCTAATGTAGCATAGAAAGCTACACTCACAAAAGCTTGGATTTCTTTCGCTGTAAAATATATTTTCAAAATCTGACACGATAGGTGGATTAACAACAAGCTAAGCTGTGTTTTGGTATATTTCACTTGTGATTGCATGATTATAAATATTTTTAGGAATATTTTTTAATCTGATACGTTTGGAAATTTCCGTCTTCCTGAATGAGGCTGTCGTTTTTTTCTTCATGACGCACAACCCAAATGGCGTTTTTTTTGTGATAAAAGTAATATTTATCGAACAAAAAGAAGATTTGTTGTGTAACTGGGAGTCTCGTGAGTGGAAACGTCTGAAGATTATCTAAGGTAAGCRATKAATTKTATTGTTTTTCATGCTTTCGTGACTATGCTAATTTGGGGTTAGCTGATGTAGCATTGAAAACTACACTCACAAAAGCTTGGATTTCTTTCGCTGTAAAATATATTTTCAAAATCTGACACCATAGGTGGATTAACAACAAGCTAAGCTGTGTTTTGGTATATTTCACTTGTGATTGCATGATTATAAATATTTTTAGTAATATTATTTGACTGTGGCGCTATGCTATTCAGCGTTGCTGATGACAATTATCCCGGATCCGGGATGGGTGGTTGAGAAAGGTTAAAGTAGAAATTGAGTACAAATATAGCATTTTAAAAGCCTGTTATATTAAATGAAGTGCCGTTTAATATAGACCACATGGACAATTCAATAAATCTCTATATTTTTTTTTTTACCCCCTTTTCTCCCAAATTTCATGGTATCCAATTGTTAGTAATTACTATCTTGTCTCATCGCTACAACTCCCGTACGGGCTCGGGAGAGACGAAGGTCGAAAGCCATGCGTCCTCCGAAACACAACCCAACCAAGCCGCACTGCTTCTAAACAGCGCGCCTCCAACCCGGAAGCCAGCCGCACCAATGTGTCAGAGGAAACACCGTGCACCTGGCTACCTTGGTTAGCGCGCACAGCGCCCGGCCCGCCACAGGAGTCGCTGGTGCGCGATGAGACAAGGATATCCCTACCGGCCAAACCCTCCCTAACCCGGACAACGCTAGGCCAATTGTGCGTCGCCCCACGGACCTCCCGGTCGCGGCCGGCTGCGACAGAGCCAGGGCACGAACCCAGAGTCTCTGGTGGCACAGCTAGCACTGTGATGAAGTGCCCTAGACCACTGCGCCATCCGGGAGGCCAATAAATCAAAATTTTAATATGAACAAAGACTTGCTTATGTGCCAAAATTCAGCATTTTGACATGTCCCTCTGTGCACTCTATGTGACTTTTAGGAAGATTTTAACCCACTTAAGCCCAAACTTTCTCCAAGTTTTCACCATCATTGTAAAGCCCTTGTTATTTTGTTGCTTTGACATAGTCATTTCTGACGATTATTATTTATTTCATGTGATTAGAGGTTCCTTTATGTCTGTCCCTCATTTTAAGGTCAACCCTGTTACGTGAACTGAATAAAATTGTAAAAATATATATAAAATATATTTCAAGAGACATTGAACATCTAATAGTCAAATCATAATGTAAAAGCAGGTGAGCTGGTTCTACATTTTATGGCCATTTTATGGTGTTTTCTGGTGGGAAACTGAGCGAGTCGAGCAAAACGCATCAACCCTGTTACCCACAGATAGACAGGCTAGAATATTTTTAACAATTGAAATGTTTTAGTGAAGATTGCATTCAATTGCCCCTCCCTGTTGCACACAACAAGCTTCCTGTCACAATTTATGGCTGATTTAAGATGAAGTCGTCATTTCGTTACAGTCAACCCTGTTCATTTATTTAACACTTAATAGGCACCTACGATAGTGATTTTTTTTCTCTTTCTTGAGATGGGAAATGTTTTTTTATTTTTATTAATTTGAAGCTGTGCTCTTTATGATAGAATGCTAAAAAAGTCAAATAAATGTTTTTTATGCCAAAAAACTATGGTGGGTCATGCAGGAAATATGAAAGTAAACACACTGCTATTAAGTTTCAACAAGCACAACATAGACTAGGCTACTATAATTTCCCATTTCCAGTGCTGTTGTTGTTATGTATCATTTGACATGCTCTGAGCTACCAATGAAAAATAACTAGTAGTTTAGCATAGTAAATGACTCTACACTTGTCCATGATTACACATCCACTCTAAGGGCACTCAGTCAGAGCACTCTGCATCCAGTGTTTCGACATGGTAATATCTTTATTAGTGACCCATATCACTGCTCTGGTGACAAGCCCATGGCCTAGTGGCCTCCTGTAGTGCTCTAAAGGCGTCAGCATGCTTCAGTTCGGCTGGTGGCTAGCCAAAGTCAGCTAGGCAAACCAAAGAGAGCATACTCCCTTAAAAGACCTTAAAAGTACTGTTTGTCCATTTTGAGACGCCGTAGCCAGTATACACTTCCTCAAAATAGTCAGAATTAGAAAAAGTGATGCCCTGCTCCTCCCTGACGTTTCCTACATTTTTGTATTTTACACTGCTCATTTGTCAGATTTTAGTTATCACAACCAGAAAAGTGTTGAGCCTTTTTACTATTTTTTTTTTTTTTTACACTTATTCCTAACTTAACCCTCCAAGACAATGTGCTGTTGGACGTTGGGACCCAGCCAGGCTCCAAGACAATGTGCTGTAGGACGTTGGGACCCAGCCAGGCTCCAAGACAATGTGCTGTAGGACGTTGGTACCCAGCCAGGCTCCAAGACAATGTGCTGTAGGACGTTGGTACCCATGCCAGCTCCCAAGACAATGTGCTGTAGACGTTGGTACCAGCCAGGCTCCAAGACAATGTGCTGTATGGACGTTGGTACCTAGCCAGGCTCCAAGACAATGTGCTTGTAGGACGTTGGTACCAGCCAGGCTCCAAGACAATTGTGCTGTTAGGACGTTGGGTACCCAGCCAGGCTCCAAGACAATGTGCGTAGGACGTTGGTACTAGGCCAGGGCTCAAGACAATGTGCTGTAGGACGTTGGTACCTCAGCAAGGCTCCAAGACAATGTGCTGTAGGACGCTTCTGTACCCAGCCAGGCTCCAAGACAATGTGCTGTAGGACGTTGGTACCCAGCCAGGCTCCAAGACAATGTGCTGTAGGACGTTGGTACTCAGCCAGGCTCTAATGCACCTCTCTCTCCTCACTGAATGAATGACAAATGGATGAATGGGCAATAATTGTGCACCCTACTTAATAATCTAATTTAAATGAGGCCTAACTGAACAATGAGGGTGAAGAGGCTGATTTCATTTAGAAAGACAATAGTGTAATGACGAGCTTGTATTATGCCTATTTATTAGTGTTGACGCTCAAGTTAATCATTTGACTGCATGGCTTGCAGGTTGATACCCTTCTCTTTTACACTTTACTTTTGTAACGGCTGTTGGAAGAAGGTGAGGACCAAAGCGCAGGGTGGTACGTGTTGATGTTTGTTTATTGACACTGAACACTAAATACAAAAATAACAAAGGGTATAACCGAAACAGTCCTGAAAAGTGAAAAACACTAAACAGAAAACAACTACCCACAAAACACAGGTGGGAAAAGGCTACCTAAGTATGGTTCTCAATCAGAGACAACGATAGACAGCTGCCTCTGATTGAGAACCACACACCCGGCCAAACACATAGAAATAGACAACATAGAACAAAAACATAGAATGCCCACCCCAACTCACGCCCTGACCAAACCAAAATAGAGACATAAAAAGGATCTCTAAGGTCAGGGCGTGACAACTTTGTAAAAAATAAGCTGTTATGGGACTGTTTTATTTACTACAACTCTATTACAAATCCAATGTATTGTAAGGGAAACGAAAACATGCTATGTGTTGCAGTGGGCCTTTAGAATAATGCAAAATATATCCTTGACTCTATCCAAGTTGATGAGCGGGAAACAAACGATGCCGGTCAGCCTGCACAGCCGGCCCATTGACACTACATCTAAACTACACCGAAAATAATTTCACACATAATAAGAGTTAGCCTATAGACAAGATTACATTGACAATAATCTGATGAGTGACAATATTAGGCCAATCAGTTGTCAAATTGTACATGAAGAGATGGGCGCATCTTGTAATTGACAGATGCAGGGAAAGGAGCTTCGCTTTATCAAATCCGCCTTCAGAGTCACATGCAGGTAAAACATTGTGATTTCTATATAGTATCTGAAAGAGCATATTCTGCAGTTTGGCTCTGGCTATTAAGAAAAAACTAGTAACATAAAAACTTAAAATTACAATCTGCTATTCTGTCGTCAATGGATGAATGGGCGATAGAAACCAGATAGAAACTGATAATGGTGCATGTTTTGTACTTGCTCAATTGCTTTCCATATCTGGGGAAAGATGAAACCAGGCCAGCGGGTGAGCGACTCTGGGTTTGAGTAGGGTTGCACATTTTGGGGAATATTCAGAGGTGGAAACTTTCCGTCAGAATTAACGGGAATATATGCAAATTAATATTAATATCATTTAAATATAGATGTTTTTTTTGTTGCATTGGATATGTTTACCATATCATATGGAGACAGAAACATAAACCTTTTACCTTATCATAAGTAGACATAATTGCAAACGATTAAATCCTTCCAATCTTCACTGTCACTTTCCAACCTTGTTGAGAATGGCTCGTTGTCAGGCTCAAAAAGCCTCAAATTTGCCCGGATGGCCACACATTTTTCAGCCCTTGTATTGGTCAGCCTGTTGCGTGCTTTGGTGTGTGTGTTCCCAAACAAGGACCAGTTGCGCTCTGAGGCGGCTGATGTTGGTGGGATTTGGAGGATGATGGAGGCAACAGGGGAAAGAGCCTCAGATCCACAAAGTCCCTTCCACCAGGTGGCTGATGAGATATGTTGGCACGACTGCCATATTGCATCTCCATCCCAAAGCCCTTGCTTGGAAGTGTACTTCGCCAACTGCCAAGACCCTTGCCCTCATCCAGGCCAAGGTGGCGAGACACGGAAGTGATGACACCATAGGCCTTGTTGATCTCTGCACCAGACAGGATGCTCTTGCCAGCATGGTGTCCAACATGTACGCTGCGGTGTGTATGGGCTTCAGGCAGAAGTCTTCATGCTTTTTGACGTATTTCAGAACTGTAGTTTCCTCTGCTAGGTGCAACAGTGAAGTGGGCAGGGCAGTACGGATTTCTTCTCTTACATCTGCAAGCAGAGGCTGAACATCAGACAGGATGACATTGTCTCCCTCAATCCGTGCAATGGCTACTGCTATGGGTTTCAGGTGTTTCAGGATGCTTACCACTCTCTCCCAAAATGCATCATCCAGGAGGATCCTCTTGATGGGGCTGTCCATATCGGCAGACTGTGATATGGCCATTTCTTGGAGAGACTCCTTCCCCTCCAGGAGACTGTCAAACATGATGACAACACCACCCCAACGGGTGTTGCTGGGCAGCTTCAATGTGGTGCTCTTATTCTTCTCACTTTGCTTGGTGAGGTAGATTGCTGCTATAACTTTATGACCCTTCACATACCTAACCATTTCCTTGGCTCTCTTGTAGAGTGTATCCATTGTTTTCAGTGCCATGATGTCCTTGAGGAGCAGATTCAATGCATGAGCAGCACAGCCAATGGGTGTGCTGTGAGGGTAGGACTCCTCCAATTTTGACCAAGCAACCTTCATGTTCGCAGTATTGTCTGTCACCAGTGCAAATATCTTCTGTGGTCCAAGGTCATTGATGACTGCATTCAAGTCATCTGCAATGTAGAGACCGGTGTGTTTGTTGTCCCTTGTGTCTGTGCTCTTGTAGAATACTGGTTGAGGGGTGGAGATGACGTCGTTAATTATTCCTTGCCCACGAACATTCGACCACGCATCAGAGATGATTGCAATACAGTCTGCTTTCTCTATGATTTGCTTGACCTTCAGTTGAACTCTGTTGAACTCTGCATCCACTTTTGTCAGAAGTTGCTTGTTGTGAGTGCTGAAAACATTTACAGAAACATTTCGGGAATTTACTGGAAAGTTTCCGCCCCTTTGCAACCCTAGTTTTGAGACTCAGAGTTTTACATGGACACAGAGTTTTACATGGGCACAGAGTTTTACATGGACACAGAGTTTTACATGGACACAGAGTTTTACATGGGCACAGAGTTTTACATGGACACAGAGTTTTACATGGACACAGNCATGGGCACAGAGTTTTACATGGACACAGAGTTTTACATGGACACAGAGTTTTACATGGACACAGAGTTTTACATGGACACAGAGTTTTACATGGGCAAAGGCAGAAATATGACCATGGACAACTTTTCACATCAATTTCCCTGGCAGACAAGTTGATTACAAAGAAGACTAACCTGCTCGGAACAGTCAACAAATCAAGCATGTTTGCAGTTTGATATGCATCTGATGCATATGCTAAAGGGGACGCCTGGCAACATTCTCTAGTGGGTACTGATAGGCTGAGAGGCCAGGGGGTTCTAGTGTTAAGGCTGAGGTCACTGTCTGGGTCTATTGAAGCCAGTCACAGCGCTAACTAACCACAGCAGCCTCTGCGATGTTATTACATAGATTTTACTCTGAATCATATCAAAGTCTACTAAAGCCCTCACACTTTGATGTCTTCCACAGAACAAGCCATGTCCTTGTCAACGCAACAGAAGAATTAGCGAGAGTCAGCATTCATACAAGCTTTATCCTTGAATGCAAACAAGGGTGTGTGCATCTAATCTTTTCCTTTAACCCACGTCCTGCCGAGACTCAGCGAGGCACCCCATCACCCTGGCTGCTTCACTCTCAACTTAAGCTTTGTTTGAATAAGTGCTCAATGGCATTACGCCTCAAAACTACCACGACATCCTCAGAGAGAGATTACAATATCATTGTTATTCTAATGTCTCGTGTTCCCCCGCCCACTGCACCTCCTCCTCAAAACCCACACACACACTCTCACTCACTCACTCACTCACTCACTCACTCACTCACTCACTCCCACTCACTCACTCACTCATCACTCACACACACACACACACACACACACACACACACACACACACACACACACCACACACACACACACACACACACACACACACACACACACACACACACACACACACACACACACACACACACAAACCACAAAAACACACAAAAACACAGGCACATATACACGGACACACCATCCCCCAATTAAACAAACCAACAACCCACTTGTACCAGTCATACTAAGTTTGCAGCATCCACAGTGAGATGGGACAGACATACCCCTGTATACATACTATACATATTTGATGTAATATACTGTATATCCTCCATAGGCCGATTTCATCCAATGTCTCTTATTTAGCAGTTTAGAAAGTCATGTGAATAAAAGTCTAACAAGCATGAATGCACTGTTTAAAGCGTTAACTAGAATATAGATTTCTTTTGGAACAGCCTCTGAGCACCTGCTTTATAATTTAAAGATTACACATTTGTAGTTGTTTGTAATAAATTACTGTCATCAAATCAGTTACCTTTACATTTCTGGAGGAAAACCATTTACAATCGCTAGGACCCATTTGTCAATACTTAGGTCACTTTTTCTAAACTCTTCACACAGTGAGCACAACAGCAGTCTATGTGGCTAAACTGTGGATCATTTTTCATTGCTTTGGCACAAAATGCATTCACATCTTTCAAATTTCATGAATTATTTTCTCACTCAGACACAACCATCAGCAAAACTCTATGTACCTACAGGCCAATTTGCACATGTTTACATACTCTTTTCAAAACTGTTAAACTTCACAGAGCGGTATGCAGCCCATCCCAGGATGGTGTCACTTTTCCTCCCATCTTCCTCTCCATTCCTCAACCCCATAGAGGAATTATTTTCCTCATGGAGGTGGAAGGTCAATGACCACAATACACATGATCAAATGTCCCTCCTGGACGCAATGAATGCTGGATGCCTGGACATATCTGCAGAAGATTGCCAGGGATGGACCAGGCATACCAAAATATTCTTTCCTAGGTGTATTGCCCAAGATGACATAAGATGTGATGTGGATGAGAACCTGTGGCCAAATGCAGAAGACCGAGTTGACTAGCATTGCTACTGTATCCGTATCGGTAGATGGTGTATATACAAATTCTTGTATTTTGGAATCACTCAATGCCAAAGAATGACATAAAACATATTGAAGCATATTGCATCATGTCTGATTCATTCCTGTAACATATACTGCAGTGAATTCTAAACAGTAGAGAGGTGTCATTCTTGATTTGTAAAGAAAACATTGTGTAATGCTACCTGTTGTTAGTGTTGTTTAGGTCATTGTTTTATGGGTGACAACGTGTGCTTGTTGGGTGACAACCTTTGCTAGTGTTATGGAAGAACGAGTTGATTTGAGACATGTATAAAGTGTTTTGGTACTTTTAGTGCATTTTGGATATGAAATTAACTGCTGTGCCAAGCTGAAAGTTGGTAAGGAGAACTGTGTGAAGAGTTTTGAAAAAATAACCTAAGTATTGAGAAATGAGTCCTAGCGATTGTAAAAATGTGTAAATCGAGGAGCTAAAGTGTGGGTTTTCTACTAAATAATACATATGTGTGAGATGTGCTAAAAAGCATCCTTATAAGGAGAGAGTAAAGTAACTTGGTGTGTGGCATTAGGCAGCAGGTGCTAGGGGCAGAGCAAGGGGAATTGGCTTGACTTGGTGTGTCCTGCCGGTCCTGTGTGGACCAGACTTGAAATAATGTCTCAGCGGGTTGGGTCTAGCTAACATCAGATTACATAAATACTAACTCAGTGCTGAGTAATACCAGAGGGAATCAGCTGTAGTGAGGTGAGGGAGAGAGCACATGGCCAGAGTCAGAGAGTCAGACACAGGTCAGTGTAAATCCAGTGGTTACCTGGTGAGTTTGTGTGTGTGTGTGTGTGTGTGTGTGTGTGTGTGTGTGTGTGTGTGTGTGTGTTGTGTGTGTGTGTGTGTGTGTGTGTGTGTGTGTGTGTGTGTGTGTGTGTGTGTGTGTGTGTGTGTGTGTGTGTGTGGAATGCATACCTGCGTAGATGTATATGCTGCTCTCTCTCTCTCTTTCTCTCTCGCTCCCTCTCTCTCTTGCTCTCTCAACAAACTCTCCCAGCAGGCCGTTGGGCCGGGGTGGTCTGAGTGCAGCCCTGCTCTGGAGAACACCTCTCTGACCCGTTCCGTTCCGCTCCACTCTGCTCTGCAGCTGGCCAATCACACGACAGTACGCTCCACCCAACCTTCTGTCAAATAATCACATCCAAATCCCTGTTAAGAGCCACTACATGGAGCTGTGTGTGGGTTGAGTGGGAGAGAAAACGGAAGAGGTAAAGCGAGAAAAACAAGAGAGTTGGTTGGTTGCTGGTACACCTACCATTTTGGTCTAAATGCATACAGTCTCATTTCAAGCCTTACATAATGAAGCCAACAGTCAGCACTGAATGGGAGGCCTATTTCAGTCAGTCGGCTGGCGCCAAACAGTAACACAAAAATCCATTCGCTTACATAAGACTGCAACTGTGAGGAGAACGACAGAGAGCGCCAGTCCAATAACTCCTTCCATTCTTAGTGCTGCTGTTTCAAATATGTGTCTGTGTGTGATAGTATGGCCTTGCTCTGTAATCACACTGGCTCTGAGTATAGGGATATACTCCACACTAAGACCCAGCCACTGGAACCAAGCAGGCGCCGGTCCTCTGCCCGATTCCCTAGTAAACACACTCCTCCTCGTCCTTGCAGTACAGAGACAGACATGCAATTCTGCACCCTGCTCTGTCTGTCCTCCTAAAGGAAACAACCTGGGAGTCCATTGTTTCCTGTTGTACCCCCACACACAAGCTGAGCTCTCTCCTTCCCCTGTTTGGAGCAGTGGCCGGGGGCATTTTCTCTCTCCTCTGCAGCAGTCATGGCAGCATGGTCCACTCTCCACCTCTACCCAGCCAACCATGCCTGCTGGGCGCGCCACAGCTCTCCCCCTCTTTATCTCCCTGTTCTTCTATCTATGCCCCATGCTACTCATCAATTAACTGGCCAATCCAATTAACATTGGAGTGAGACTGGCTGATAGCGATCATTGCTGCCTGCCTGGGCTGACATAGCTGGCCTGGAACACACAGCAGACAGGACTGTCGTCACGTCAGCCTGGCTATCACCATCGTAGCAAAGCTGTACACTGTGGTAGGCTAAAAGACAACAATGTTCTGCCAGTGTCAAACAGGTTCATTCATTTACTGTGAATTCTATTATAGAGCATGATTGTTTTGGAAGGACAAATACACTGGATTGGGTGTTTATTACAGCTATCATGTCTGACTATATGCCCTTTAGCAAGTCAACGATAACTATGACCGTTGTTTCCTTTGCCGTAGTTCTTCTGAGTGTCAGACACATTCACCCAGTCATGGCCTGTATAGAAGCAGTACAATAGCCTGTGTTCTCTGTGGGAGACTCCCTCCCAGCCTCCCTCCCAGCAGGGTTAATGTTGTGTTTACAGTGAGCCACGCTCCTCAAAGTTCCACTATAAACATACAGGATATCCTACAGCCCTATAACATGCTGATCCATCTCTCCCCTGTCCTGGCCTGTCTGGGAGAGGCCTTCAGCAAGAAACAGATTGGCTTCACAGAGGCCCGGGGCCTTGGGCTGCAGACAAGACTGCACTGAGACTGGGACTGGGGTTGCAGAGTAGACACTATAGAAGGCCACTGCTCCGCAGGGGAATGGGGCTCTGGATGTGATGCAAGGCCACTGAGATTAGGACTGGGGCTGTACACAGGAGGTCAGTCCACTGCACTGACACTGGGACGGTCTAACTGCAAGCCTGGGACCAGGGCCCTCAGTAGCACCACTCTCTGCTTCCTCAGTCCCAGACCAGACTAGTCACCTATCCCCAGACCAGATTAATCACTCGGCCCCAGACCAGACTAATCACCCAGCCCCAGACCAGACTAATCACCTATCCCCAGACCAGACTAATCACCTATCCCCAGACCAGACCAGACTAATCACCCAGCCCCAGACCAGACTAATTATATCCCAGACCAGACTAATCACCTATCCCCCAGACCAGACCAGACTAATCAACCCAGCCCAGACCAGACTAATTCACTATCCCCAGACCAGACTCATCCACCTATCCCAGACCAGACCAGACTAGTCAACCAGCCCAGACCAGACTATCACCTAGCCCCAACCAGACTAGTCACACTAGCCCCAGCCCAGACTAGTCACCTATCCCCAGGACCAAACGAATGACCCGGCCCCAGACCAGACTAGTCACCCGGCCCCAGACCAGACTAGTCACCTATCCCCAGACCAGACTAGTCACCTATCCCAGACCAGACTAGTCACCTATCCCCAGACCAGACAATCACCCAGCCCAGACCAGATTATCACCAGCCCAGACCAGACTAATCACCTATCCCAGACCAGACCAAGACTAGTCCCTAGCCCCGACCAGACTAGTACCCAGCCCCAGACCAGACTAGTCACCCAGCCCCAGACCAGACTAGTCACCTAACCCAGACCAGACTAGTCACCCAGCCCCAGACCAGACTAGTCACCCGGCCCAAACCAGACTAGTCACCTAGCCCAGACCAGACTAGTCAAATCCCCAGACCAGACTAGTCCACCCAGCCCCAGACCAGACTAGTCACCTATCCCAGACCAGACTAGTCACCTAGCCCAGACCAGACTATCACCTAGCCCCAGACCAACTAGTCACCCAGCCCCAGACCAGACTAGTCACCTATCCCCAGACCAGACTAGTGCACCTAGCCCAGACCAGACTAGTCACCCAGCCCAGCACCAGACTAGTCACCTATCCCCAGACCAAGACTAGTCACCCAGCCCAGACCAGCCTAGTCACCTATCCCCAGACCAGACTAGCTCACTATCCCAGACCAGACTAGTCACCTATCCCCAGAACGACCAGACTCAGTCAACCTGACCCAGACCAGACTAGTCACCCAGCCCAGACAGACTAGTCAGACCTAGTCACCTATCCCCAGACCAGACTAGTCACCCCGCCCACAGACCAGACTAGTCCACCCTATCCCCAGACCAGACTAGTCACTATCCCCAGACCAGACTAGTCACCCAGCCCCAGACCAGACTAGTCACCTATCCCCAGACCAGACTAGTCACCTAGCCCCAGACTTCTATATAATATGAACATGATTTATAGAGGAGGAAAACCATGCATGGCGTTATGCCAACTATCCCCAGTGACCCTCTCCTCTCTCCCCTCCTCCCCACCCTGCAGTGTGTTATGGCTAGTCTGTTAATGACACGTCCTATCCTCACTGTCTCTGGTTAATACAATACTCCACAGGTCAACATACACACACGTGCGCACACACACACACATGCACACGCACACACACACAGTATGTTCAACATATTCAATATAGAACATAATGGTATTTCACAAAGGCAAACAATGAACATGACAGTGCAGCTTTGGTAATCTATCAAAGACCAGTGTGTCAAGGTTTTCTTCACAATCCTCTTCTTCCAGTGGATGTACTAGTTTTCCTCTCCTTGAAGTGCACTGCATGGTGGAAAATAACACCTTAACTATTAGGCTATACGATATGGGTCATCCTGATATCTTATCAAAGTAAGGAAAGCTGTAGCAACATCAATGGAACATAGTGTACGTTCTAAAGATACATTTTAAAAAACAACAGTGTTTGTGTTAGCTAACATAGTGAATAGTGATTAAATAGTTTGTTATTACGTTACGTAAGTTGCAGGGCATTATGGGTCTGATGGGGAAAATGCTCTCTGTCTGTCCCTCTCTCCTTCCTACACAGTTCCTCTCTGTTTGGTGCACTACTCTGTCCTGTTGGACCACTGTGATGCCATATTATGGCCTATCTACAGACCTATTACAGAGACACAGCCAGAGCCATTACATTACATTACCACTGCCTGCCTGTCTGAGACCCAGGGCAAAGCACCTGAAACAACCTGCCTGGCTCTGAAAGCACTGACCCTCTCTGTCACACTGTCACACGCACATGCACACAGACAGAGAAACACTCTCGCGCGGACAGATGCACACACACACACAGCGAGAGACCGTACACGCACAATAAAGCTCCGTAATTTGATCAGAGGTGATAAAACAGAATCTAGTGTGTGGCTGGTTACTTAGAGGTAATAACGGCGCATGGGGCGAGGGAAGAGTCTGCATCAGTCACATAGGACTTAGAGACAGAGCAGTGGAAAACGCACGCACGCACGCACGCACACACACACACACACACGCACRCACACACACACACACACACACACACACACACACACACACACACACAGAATTTCCTCCCTCAGCTGAAGCCCTTTAGTTTATAAACCACAGTGCAGGGCAGCTAGCGGGCTTGTCTCTTCTCCTCTGTACTGGACAGCACTGGACACGGCCGTGTCTTAATTCGCTTAAGAGGGTAGCCCAGACCAACCATGTTTAGGTCTGCTGCTACAGACGGAGGCGGGCACATTATCACAGGGAATTCACTTATTCATATCACACAGGAACGAGTCAGCGGAGGGGAGGGGGAAGGAGAGGGGAGCAGCCAGAAGGAACTTGACTGGGAAATAAATAAATGAAGGAAATTAGTGGGTTCGTTTAATGTGGGACTTAAGACAGAAGTAGGTCAAACGCACAGGGCAAAAAAACAAACTGAGGCAGTGGGTTAACTAGCGTAGTTTAGCACATAATCTCATCAAACTGCCAAGTCCAAATCGACATGATGTGGAGCGTGGACTATCTGTAATTGTGGTTATCTATCCATGACAGGAATTCCTATAAAAACACTGGCATTTCCGGCACACTGGAATGCTACATACAACTCCAAAAAATACATTTGCTACAATAAAAAGCTCTTGGAGAGAATTCAATCGGCATTTGAATATAAGTCCCACTTGGTTTGACCATAAATTATAGAACAGAACTGTGAATGGAGCCTGCACTTAGCCTAGCAGTAGTAACTAGCCAGCTTGTGGCGGTCAGTGGAGCTTCACCTGGATGAATGACCTCAGGACAGAGGTCCATGCATCTGTGCTGCTGCTGGGGCAGGACTGGACTGGATTGGCCAGAGCTGGGCTGAGTGCTGAAGTGCACATTCATGCCTTCCTGTTCCGGCCTGTTCCGTGTGAACATCACACAGGATGGATGGCTGGCTGGCTGGTTGGTTGGTTGAATGGCTGGCTGGCTGAACGGCTGGCTGGGACAGGATGTAGCTCTCTCGCTCTGTCACTCTGCTACTGCCATATGCTTATCATAACAACAATCAGATCAGTTATTATATATTTAGTTTTTTATTACAGTCTTACCGTGTAGAGGAAAATCTCAGTAAAATCTTCATAACGTATGACTAGTCTGCAAATTGCGCAACAGGGTGACCCCAATCATGGGGCCATGAAATTCACACATGCACAGCATATCTCTGAACACATTCATTACACATGTGATATTACAGTTTCCACCTGCACCTGAGTCGGATGGGGCTGCAGAAAAGTTGTGGATATTACAGTCCCACCTGCAGAGTAGGGAGGGGGGTGTGAGGGGGGGTAGGTAGTGGTGAGGAAAACAGTGGGGGAATGACAGTGTGACCTACAAAAGCCCAGTGATGAAAAATAGCATGTCGCCGGCACAGGAGCAAAGCCCTGGCCACGTTACTCATTTTGCTCTGAAGGTTGAGCGTAATACTGAGGCACGGGAGCAGGAGAGAAGGGGTCTGAGCAATATTACACCCCCTTGAGATGAAACATGAACACTGGGAATGGAACAGGACCCTGATGGGGTGATTCTCTGGTCCTGCAGAGAGTCAGACACACCTGAACACAGGGAGAGAATTAGACCAGTGTGTAAATCTATTGGACTCCCATTTCAGACATTTTTGAGGGGCCTTGAACACTGCAGTCCAGACTGCAGACCTGCAGACTATTGCAAGGCCATGTTGTGTTCCCCCACCACTCCTCCTCCTCTGTCTCCTTTCCTTTAGTCATTACACCTGCTGGAACTCTTTGCCAGGGCCAGGGCTTCTCCCTTTGCTGAGGCCGAGCCAGTCAAACCTCCCTAAGCTAGTTAGAGGGTGGTGGAGGAGGACAGGGGCATCTAGAAGGACCCTGGCTGACAGGGTTTCCCTGGGTCTGTCTCAGAGGCTAGACGAGAGGGGCCACACTATAGGTCCTTGAATCCTCCCCAGAAATACTGAAGGCTCAGTGTATAAACCTTGGGCAATTGAGGAGCCCCTCCTAAAAGGCGAATAATTTTCTTTCTGGGGAGCTATATTTCTGGCTATGGTCACCTAGTGGAGAAACGTTATATAATTAAATGATGTCATCATTGTAATCGAGTCTTCAGGGAGAAGAGAGGCATTGAAATTCCGAGCAGAGTTGTGTTAAATCCAGCGCAACATGTGAATGGCATAGTAATTCCTGGTAGGCTGAAGAGTCTGAGCAGCACGCAATACAATCCACTGCTGCTTTACCTCATGTCAACTCTCTCTGCTGGCTCTGACCACACATACTGTAGAGATGGTGGTACAGAGGAGTGACTGGTGGGTCGATCACATGTCTTCCTCTCTGAAGGGCATACTGAAGCAGTAAAATGAAGCCTTCTCGCAAAGGCAAACCATCCCCTCCTCATCCAACTGAGAGTTCTAGTAGCTTCAACCTCAGACACTAGCCTAAGACGCTGTTGTAGACGGAGGATATAATTAAGATCACTTTATTGGTCAATTCCACACTGCCACACTGTGACACTTGGCACTGTTGTTGTGGGGGGGGTGAAGTTCCTTGCTCAAGGGCACAACGACAGGCAATGGCATTTAGGATTTTCGAATGGGTAACCCTTTGGTTGCTGGCAGCACAACCACCATAGTAGCTAGTAGCTAGACAACAAGCTCCAGTACTTCCTCCAGTCCCCACATCTAATCTTTTGTTAGCGCCAGCAGAAGGAGAGAGGGAGGGGGAGGGACTTGTGGCTGGTATTGGCCATTACAGTAGAGTCTGGGCCAAACAAAACCCTGCTGCCTGCCCTGCTACCCTACACAGAATATCCAGCAGTTAAGCACAACATAGAATCATACAACCACAGCAGAAAACTGCAATAAAAGGAAAGAGAAGACGGCGATAAAAATCAATTTGTTTCTTACCCTGGAGAAATGGCAAGGAATGAAGAGAGAACCTCCCATTCAGCATTTAATCAGTAACACAAATATGAGCAGCCAGCCAGCCTAGTTGAGCAGTCAGCAGAGCCAGACTAAAATTCAGCACAACGCTAATTAGTAGTAGGGTGCTTCAGTCTGGCTACTAGTCTCGTGAACAGAGAGGGTCTGGACTGAGTAGGGTCCGTGTCTGTCTCTGTCCAGTAGCCTACTGCCACCCCTATAATGGCTGCTCTGTCGTGCTAAAGTGTGGCCAAGTGTGCCGTGAGAATGGTACAAGACCTATCATGCCCTTGTGAGTCAAGACTTCCCAGGATACTTCTAATACAACACATAATACACCCTCCCTCCCTACCTCCTCTCCCTCCCTCCACCCCGTACAGCTTCCTTCCTCTTCCTGTCTGACTCAATGTCACGAGGAACAATCCCAGATCCAGTCCTAACAATCCCAGATCCCAGGCCTCTCTCGGTCCTGCTCCGCTCGGGTCCCCCCCTCTCTGTTTCCTACCAGCCGTGTTTTTCCACAGGCTGCGGATGCTGTCTGTCATCGAGAGGTTGAATTAGCTCACACAGAACTTCTCTGAGCCCAACTGAGCCTGTCCTGGTGCTACAGTTAGTCAGGTCCTGTAGGATAAACAGACTACTGACTCTAAAGGCCCCGTTGAAAGCCCTTGGAAGTAGGGCTGGCCACTGACTTTTTTTGCACTATTGGTTAGAGTAAGCATTTCACTGCAAGGTGAACCTGTTGTATTTGGCGCACGTGACAAATAAACGTTGATTTGATTTGACTCCCCTCTCAAAGTCACAATGGGCAAGCCATTTTCATTGACACTCATACATTACACATGCAAGTGGGCTGTGCAATATGGCCAAAATATCATGCAAGATATCTTTCTCATTTTTGACAGTATGACGGTATTTGACAGTAGTCCTATTTGTAGAACACTGAATACGACTGGTACTTGACCAATGGTTGCCACCCTACATAAAAAAATACTATAGTATACCATGGTATTAATACTATATTATTCACTGTAGTGTTTTTGGAGACTTTACTGTAGTATTCACTGTAGTGCTACTACTGTAGTATTTACAGTTAACTATAGTATAAATACTGTAGTAAAATAAAAGTATAGTAATTCATGTAGTGTTTTTGGCGGATGGATGTATACTGTAATATTTAATGTGTTGTTTTTACAGACTGTAGTATTTATTGTACTGTTTTGCGGACTGTACTATGCTATAGTTTTTATTGTAGTGTTTTTGCAGACTGTACTATGCTGTAGTATTTACTGTAGTGTTTTTGCAGACATAGGAAATCTACTGCAAACATACTAAAAGAGCACATTTTCCATAACCTGTAGATAGGTAGGACTGTGGTTTGAACTGATAGTGCAGAGCTTCTTCTCCTTTCTATAACCTGCAGGGACCACAATATATGGTCTATATGTGCATGTATGTTTCTCACTTATGGGTGGCACAAATTGTGATAAGGGGGAGGAGAATGGGCGGGGTATATGCAAATTGAATACTGTAAAATGTGCTAAAGTTAAAAAAGTGTAGTATTTTTGCTGACTGTAGTGTGTTTGCGGACATTACTTGAGTCATTTACTACAGTGTTTCTTTGGCGGATAATACTGTAGTATACTATAACATTCTATAGTAAGTACTACACATGATCGAGGGACACTACAGTGTGTAGTATAGTATACTACAGTTTACTATAGAGCTCTATAGTAAGTACTGTAGTATTCTATAGTAAACTGTAGTATTTTTTATGTGGGCATTTGCATAGTTATTTGTTCAATTCCAGCATTCACTCCAATTTCTTCATTTCCTGTACTACTTTCATCATTAGGACTGGGGTCCGAACTGATAGTTATAGAAAGTCAAGTAAAAATCCAAACCGGTCTGTGAATGAATAACGGTATAATTTTTTACAGTTTACCACCCATCCCTGGGTAATCTAACTTCCTCTTGTTCTAACACAGCTGCCTGTTGCCAGTCTGTTACATCCCATCTGGAAGCTGCTGAAGGTTAATGGGATTGGTTTGTCAATCACACCAGCTTGCTAACACCCTCAAAACCATCACTAAATACCTCTATTCAGTCGGTTGCAATACAGATGGGGGCATTATATTGAAGAACGGAGCACACGATTGCAAACTTTACGCTAATACGCCAACCCTGTCCCTCCTTCCTGTCCCTGGGTTCAGAGCGACCTATGGCTGGCAGCGTCAGGGTTGTGTCAAGAGAAAGGTGTCTATTTACCTTGACTCAGTGTTACAAGTAAAACCTGCCTCAGGCGTTGAAGCCAGACTGCATTTAGAGTATTTCACAACTGCAGCCATTCAAGCTGCTAGTCCTTTGTGCAGATAGAACAGATTAACAGACACAGTCGCATACCATGGTGGAAGAGCAAACAAAGAAACTGTATCCTTTATCAGTCCCTTCAACAGTTGTGGAGACGGGCTGCCAGGCTGCCACAGGATTGAAAGGCGTGGGGTTTGCCTTGTTGTGAAGAGGCATGCCTGTGTGTGTGTGGTGTGTGTGTGCGTGTGTGTGTGTGTTTTAAACCTATTCACACAGTGATTGACACACTGGCCAACCGACAGCCCCTCCTTTTAACTTGCGCAGTACAAAGTCTCTACACTGAGTGTACAAAACATTAAGGACACCTGCTCTTTCTATGACATAGACTGACCAGGTGAATCCAGGTGGAAGCTATGATCCCTTATTGATGTCACTTCAATCAGTGAAGGGGAGAAGACGGGTTAAAGAAGGATGTTTAAACCTTGAGACATGGATTGTATATCTGCGCCATTCAAAGGGTGAATGGGCAACACAAAATATTTAAGTGCCTTTGAACGGGGTATGGTAGTAGGTACCAGGTGCACTGATTCGTGTCAAGAACTGCAACGCTGCTGGGTTTTTCACGCTCAACAGTTTCCCGTGTATGTCAAGAAAGGTCCACCACCCAAAGGACATCAAGCCAACTTGACACAACTGTGGGAAGAATTTGACTCAACGTGGGCCTGCATCCCTGTGGAACGCTTTTGACTCCTTGTAGAGTCCATTCTCTGACGAATTGAGTCTGTTCTAAAGGCAAAGGGGGGTGGGGTGCAACTCAATATTAGGAAGATGTTCCTTAATGTTTTGTACACTCAGTGTATTTAACAGAGGAGAACCAACACAGAGGTTTGGCTGCCAACAGAAGAACGAATGTTGACATCTGACAGCATCTTACAGCTACACAGACATGTCTGCTTCGACTGGCATCCCTCGACCTAACCCGCTCTTACTCACTTGTTCTCACTCCTGTACCCACGCAAACAGACAACAGAGAACAGAGGGAGGCAGCACAAGGAGGGGGAAGAGAGGGAGGAGGAAGAGGAGAAAGGGGAGGCAGAGGAGGAGAAGGAGGACGAGGAGGAGAAAGAGGTGGTGGAGGAGGAGAAAGAGGAGGGGGGCTGAAGCTGTAGGCTGTTAATTGTCAGCTTTGAGAAAACGGAGCATAATTGTGTGCGCAAAAGAACACAGGGAATGAATGCTTAATTCTCTTGATCAACAATGACACTGTCAAGCATACTGCATTTTGCTTATTAGAACAAACCCTCATCAATGATACATGGAACAATAGCAACGCATGATTAATGAAAATAAAACATGAATCTTAGGACTTGAAAAACAGAAGATAGCAAACATTTACGTTCAATGTTGTGTTCATGTAAATTTGAATTATGATAATATCTGTAACGTAATTGGATGCAAATGAATTTCACCTATTCCCCTCTGTCAACACAATGTTCTAATGTTAAACAAATGGAAAAATACAAAGCACTCTCATAGAAGATCACAAGTAGTAGTTTGACTGCCTGTAGAGGCAGCGGCCAAAAAAGCATTACAAATACTGTTCTTACAAGCTTCCCAAAGGTTTCAGTAATGAGAAAAAAAAATTCTGTCAAAACAGCAGCAGTACTTGGTCTCTCTCCTCTGGTGTATTAAACCAGATAGAGAACAATAAGGACCTGGCACCCACCCCGTCCTCTGCAATGGCAATGCTAGGGCCCGTATTCATAAAGCGTCTCAGAGTAGGAGAGTTGATTCAGGATCAGGTCCGCCCTGTCCTTTTCATTTGAATCTAAAAGGCAAAACTGATCCTAGACCAGCACTCCTACTCTGAGATGCTATCAGAACCCGTCAAAGATCCTATCCCCTCACCTTCTGTGTAGGGCTTTTTTAATCGAAATTGCAATATTGACATGGGCAATATCCATATCGCAAAAGGCTACAATTCAAGTGTAATAAGGGTCCCCTGGGAAACTCTGACCAACACTTTGGTTCCTAACCTGTCACAACAACTTTTACTATACCTGTCTTTTTCACTAGTTATCATGCCAAACGACCCCAACCATAGAATCTGAATTTTGAACGTAATGTCTATGATTCCAACAGTTCACCCAAGTGTAAAATCGCAATCGCAATATTTGATTATTTGCCCATATCGTGCAGCCCTACTTCTGTGTGTCAGGCTTTAAATGGCATTAGGTCACAAATCTCAAACTGTTGCAGATTAAAACATGAAACATGAGCAGATAGATATTCATTCACGGCTTTCAAGTACAAACCTGCCCGTCCCCGCTCCTTCTCCTCTCCCTCCCTCCCTACCGCCTTCTTTTTCTTCAGGCAGGCAGCTCTGCGCTTCCGAGCAGTCATATTTAATCAACATCTTCATGGACAACACAGAGGATCTCCTCTCCTCAGCCGCCAGTCTCGGCGCTGTCACACTACGCTCCACGCACCACGCAGGATAATTGTCTTAGATCCCCTAATTCTACCCGTCATTCACCTTAAATGCTACAGAAAAGAAACACTGTTGCTTGACCCACATTGCTGTTGATCAGTGAATTACCCATGATGTCACCATTTGATTATTTATTTTGCGCGGCGGTTGTAATTTAAGACCTAGGAGGCGCTTATGTTGGTAATAACTGTGTCTCTTTTCGCGCCTCGAACATGCAAGGCTGTCTGCACGGAGATGCGTCTGTCATGTCTCCCGTTTCACTGGTTGTGGCGCTTTTGTGGCAGTGCAGATGCTGCTTCATAGAGCTCAAACAGACAGTTTCCCAGAGAGGAGGGAACGAGTGAGGGAGGTAAAAGGGGGAGTGGAAAAACCAAACTCAACTTCCAGCTGATGGATTCATCTTGATAAACGATCACGCTTGGAAAAACGGGAACAAATTGCTGCATTTTAAAAACGATAGTGTGTTTACTTTAGCACCCAAATCACAATGGCTATTTGCTTGATATCATTTGATGCGATGGCTGACAAGAACGGAGGAGAAAACAACATTCATTGTCGATTGTTCACCCTTCAATGCCCAACACATTTCCACACAGCTGGGGGTGAATTCCAAAGCCTTGTCCTGAAAGGTCAGAGGCAGATTAAAATCGATAACAACAGCTGCTAGAACAACATAAAATCAAACTTTGCGCTATACATTGGGCTATACGTCGAGTCTACCATCTTCCCACACGCCTCAACCTACTCATAATATAATGTGACAACCCACTGGGCACAGGCGTCGATTCAACGTTTATTCCACGTCGGTTCAACGCAGTTTCATTGAAATGGCGTGGAAACAACGTTGATTCAACCAGTGTGTGCCCAGTGGGAAGATGCCTTGTTAAAAAAGCCATTTTCATCCAGTCTCTGGCTCCCACTGCCCTGCACATATACAGGTCACATGTGGGTCAGTCATGTATTTATGCATCAACATTCTGTAGCTAGCCGCCCCGAGGAATACTGAATTCATTTCCCTTGGCCTGAGCACTCTGAGGGCTCCTGGGCCAAAATAAAGAGTCTGGAGGCAGACAGAGGTACAGAAATATGAGCGAACAGGTCTTATCCAAGCTCTTAACACATCCCGATACCTTTCCCATTCCTTCAGACTGTTGTGGCATCACTCGGGCTCCTGAGTGGCGCAGCGGTCCATGGCACTGCATCTCTGTGCAAGAGGCATCACCACAGTTCCTACTTCGAATCCAGGCTGTATCACATCTGGCTGTGATTGGGAGTCCCATTGGGCGGCGCACAATTGGCCCAGCGTCGTCTGGGTTTGGCCGGGGTAGGCCGTCATTGTAAATAAGAATTTGTTCTTAACTGACTTGCCTAGTTAAATAAAGGTTAAATAAAAAATGACCCAGTGTTGAAGGCTTAAGAATGGACCCTCCATATTTTTAAAGGAGGGTGTGCAATCGTCAGTGACTTGCCTGCCCTTATGTGATTGTCTGTCCAAAGCAGACTTTCACACAAACCCGACATCACAGGGAAAAGGGTAGCCCAGATAGGATGGGTTTCAGGGTTTTCAGTTTGAAGTTTCGAGGTCTTTCATCACTGCTTTGGTTGGATTTGTTATGGTCAGCATAGTGGAAAGAAAGTGTTTATTTGGAAGTGAGAGAGAAAAGAGGGACGTTTTTTTGGAAAGGGAGGTTTCTGGTTTGAGGTATTCTGTTCGCTATCTCTTCCCCGGAATTCATTTTGGAGCCTTATCTCCTCTGGTTTTCTGAGCTGAAGGCAGAGGATGTGTTAAGGCGTCTCTGGCGGGGAAGAGGAGCTATCCACACAGATAAGGCCAGGGCTGACTTGAAAATTGTAACAAAGCAGACAGACAGCTTGGATGCAGGTGGCTACATGTCACGGTGCTCCGGAGATTCAGCCTTCCAGCACAACAGGACCATGCCAGGGTAACACACTACGGAATACTCATCCCCATAACACTCCTCCTTCCTCGCTATTCTGATTAAGAATTGTGCAAAATAATAAGATAATGCAAATCAGTGGAGGCTGGTGAAGGGAGAACAGCTTATATGGCACTGATGCCAATGCATAAAGTGCATGAATTGTATGCTACATTTCCAAGAGAGGAAGAATAAAGCTTAAGTCAATGTACTGTGCAGCAGCAGATTACACATAGCTTTATGAACTGGATGAAGAAGAGCTAATGGAGAGCAGTAATACACTGCTGCCTCAGGTTGTAATTGGTCTGCTTGTAATTGGACAGCCGTCAGAACAGTGAAGAGTAGAGACAAAGCTGCCGTTGGCTTAGAACTCCTTTCTCACAGCACATGAGCAGACTAGACAAGCCAAAGCAATGCCGCTCGTTGCCGCCACTGTGTGTGGTAACCATGGTGACGGTGGCAGGGACAGGCTAGGGCGTCCGTCCACATCACCAGGGGGCGTTGTTTACCCTATTTGCCCACTGTGCCCAGTGCCCACTCCAGAGCCCTGTTCCCCTACCAACCMCMCCCCCCCCCCCCCAACACACGGGCACGTACTGGTTGTGTCCCAAATTACACCCTATTCCCTATATAGTGCACTGCTTTTGTCCAGAACCTACAGAGCCTGCTCAAAAGTAGTGCAATATATAGGGAATAGGGTGCCATTTGGGATGCAACCACTGTCGTCTGTGTGCTACTGACAGCTGCCCGTTGGCATCTGTACTGTGCCCCCTCCCTCCCTGACTGCCTCTCACCCACTCTCTCCCTTTTGTTGCTCACTTATTGTCAACTTCCAAACTAAACAAAAAAGCACATCCTCCCATGACACGAGCTAATTGATTATTGATGCTTCCAGGCCGAAACTGACTTACATTCAACCCGGACTGAAAGGGAAAACGTAGAGACAGAGACAATGCATTCAGTGCTTTCATGAAACTGAAAAAGTCAAAAGCATTTGAATGTAAAGCTCAAGGTCTTTTCCCCCCCTTTTCCTCCCTTTGATTGGGCTGTTGTGCCGCCTTGGGAACAGTCTCTCGGCACAACAAATAGTGGTGGCATGAGGTGGAGGAACAGCCTGAGCTTTTTGTTCAAGAAACACAAACAACCCAAATGTCAATTTCAGCCCCTTCTTGAATAATCAAAGCAACCCTCATAGCAGATGAGGAAGTGTTTGGCTTGCTACTGGATCTGACAGACTGACAGGCTGCCTGTGACTTACAGCCACTGTGAAGTTAACCACCAAACAAACAGGCAGACGTCCTGGTTCCATGATTGCTGTTCTTATCTCCGGCATTGGGGTAACTTTGTTACAGCAGGTAAAATATAGCATGGCTTGTGACAGGAGGGATCAGATAAACATTGAGGTTGGGTCTGGGCAGAGACATGTGGAGATGGTGGTGAATGCCTAAAGAGCCTGGTCTGTGACTGAGGGAGAGAGAGGGGGACTGATGTATTGAGTGTGGCGGACAGATTGAGGCACTAAAGAATGGCAGGGGAGAGAGATCCTGTCCCATGCAAATGTGTCATGAAGGCAATTCCATTAACATCTTAATAAAGGCTGCCCGGGCCCTGGAGAGAGAGCTGGGCTCCTGGGTCTGGATTGACTGCCATAGGCCCAGCAGCACCTCACACATTGGAGGCTCTAAGTCGCTGTGGCCACTGCAGCAACAAGGGAACATTTCTCCAATGTTACGCCAATGTCGCTTTGTGAGGGCGTTACGCTTCCCAAAGGACTGGCTTAAATGCAAACGCTCTACTCTAACATGCTCCACTAAATTACCTTTTTTTCTTTTCTCCCCTACTTTCATTTACTGTCCATTTCTCCATCTGTTGGATTCAGTAGTTGGACAAAAGGCTTTGTTTCAGCAAGCTGGCAGGCCTTTGGGACTGGGAGAGGAGAGGTGAGGGCATAGTGGGGTCAGGATTAGCCTCCATGCCGTCAATAGGCAGGGGATGCATGGTGAGGTCTGGGCCCAGACCATTCATTATGATCTAAATGGCTAAACTGATCCTAAATCAGTACTCCTATTCTAAGACTATTTGTGAATACGTGCCCTGGACACATTCTCCTGGCAGAAAGAGGGAGAACATTAATGGTTGTTCCCCTTTCGGCCCTCTGCAGAGACAGAGAGACTGGCTGGAGCCTTCTTCTCAACTGCTCTGTCTGAGTCCAACCGTCCAACACATCAACCTCTAGGGCCCTTTTCTCCGTTTAGTTTTTCCAGGTTTCCATTTCCCCCTGTTTTTTTCAGGTTTTCTCTCTCAAAATACGAATCACTGATGCATTCTGTTCATGTCTTATGATAAACTTGGGCAAATTAATTTAATTTTCAATAGATTTAGTTGATTCCATTCTAAGTTGAATCCTGTTTTATTGTCTGAATCCCGAGATTCCTTCCGCATTCTCGTTTTGCAGATATTATAAGGCCCTACAACACCCACTGCAGTGCTACTGCCAGCAGCGTTCTGACAGACACGGGGAAACAATCTCTCTCAACACAATATCACACACACAGCAGCTAAGAGGCAAAACCACCCACCTCGGACTCACGGACTGAAGCAGCACTTTCAGTCTTTGGAGGGCACCGGCAGCAGCACTTCTGCAATCTTATGATGCATTTGAGGTTCTGTGAATCAATTGGAAAAATGTAACGCAGATCCGGCGTATTGATTTTCACCCCCTGTGCTATGTGCTGATCATACCAGATCCAGATGCTATTTACCAATGTAGAGGCGGTGGCAGGGACAGGCTAGGGCGTCCGTCCAACGCTTCAGTAAGCCACTACAAGGCTACGCCGACACAACCACTCAACATAATGGAAACGACCACAGCATGACTTTCAGGGTAGCCCTGGATATAGCGACATAAAAAGGCACTTTTCAAATGCATTACAAGGTAAGGTCTTACAAGGTAAAGTTACATTTGTTGAGATTGTACAGTAAATGGCCTTCCTTGATCAAACATTCAAACCACCAGTGTGCAATACAAATGTTGCGCTCTACCTTACATTAAGTTGTAACTTTGGTTGTATGCTTTCAGTACATACACCGACAAAAGAATAGCAAAAATGATCTTCATAATGAGTTGTGTATAATAGCTTAGTTCATTCTGTTCATATCTGTGACTAGGCTGATGGATGAGAAGAAACAGTGGGAACCTCCTCTCCCAAAGCAAGGCTGTGAAAAGCATCTGAACTCTCCCACGTTGACACAACCCATCTGGAGCTGACTACTGTCTACCCTCCACTCCTAAGTCCTCTGGGATCAAGATGGCCAACAGAAGCTTAGCTACACTACATGACCAAAAGTATGTGGATAACTGCTCGTCGAACATCTTATTCCAAAATCATGGGCATTAATATGGAGTTGCTTTGCAGTTATAACAGCTTCCACTCTTCTGGAAAGGCTTTCCACTAGACGTTGGAACATTGTCGCAGGGATTTGCTTCCATTCAGCCACAAGAGCGTAAGTGAGGTTGGGCACTGATGATGGGCGATTAGGCCTGGCTCGCAGTCGGCGTTCCAACTCATCCCAAAGGTGTTTGATGGGTTGAGGTCAGGGCTCTGTGCAGGCCAGTCAAGTTCTTCCACACAGATCTCGAGAAACCATTTCTGTACGGACCTCGCTTTGTGCATGGGGACATTGTCATTCAGAAACAGGAAAGTGCCTTCCCCAAACTATTGCCACAGAGTTGGATGCACAGAATCATCTAGAAAGTCAGTGTATGTTGTAGTGTTAAGATTTCCCTTCAATGGAACTAAGGGGCCTAGCCCAAATCATGAAAAGTAGGCCCCAGACCATTATTCCTCCTCCACCAAACTTTACAGTTGGCACTATGCATTGTGGCAAGTAGCGTTCTCCTGGCATCCACCAAACCCAGATGTGTCTGTCGGACTGCCAGATGGTGAGGCGTGATTCATCACTCCAGAAAATGAGTTTCCACTGCTCCAGATTCCAATGCCTGTGAGCTTTACACCACTCCATCCAACGCTTGGCATTGTGCATGGTGAGCTTAGGCTTGTGTGCATGGAAACCAATTGAATGAATCTCCCGACAAATATTTATTGTGCTGACGTTGCTTGCTGAGGCAGTTTAGAACTAGTTGGTGAATGTTGCAACAGACAGACGATTTTTACGCACTGCGCTTTAGCACTCGGCGGTCCCATTCTGTGAATTTGTGTGGCCTACCACTTCGCGGCTGAGGCATTGTTTCTCCAAGACATTTCCACCTCACAATAACAGCACTTACAGCTGACTTGGGCAGCTCTAGCAGGGAATTCTTTTGACAAACTGACTTGTTGGAAAGGTGGCATCCTATGTCGGTGCCACGTTGAAAGTCACTGATTTCTTCAGTAAGACCAGTCTACTGACAATGTTTGTCTATGGAGATTGCATGGCGGTGTGCTCAATTTTATACAACTGTCAGCAACGGGTGAGGCTGAAATAATGTACCTCTAAATAAGCTGTTGCTGAAGGTACTGCTTGAAGGAAGTGCATAGCTGTCAGATAATAAAACCCTGTTGTTTCCAAGCAGAGTTAGAGTTAGGGTTGGGAGGAACTGCAAGTCTGAAAGCTCAGGGAGCTGAGTGCTATGGCTGAGGAGCCCGTCTTGGAACAGCATGAGGAGAGAGATAGTTCTGCTTACCACCATACCGCAACCACTTTCCAACTAAACGTTCTCCCTGGCTACACCCCACTTGATCAATGTCACGGACGATTCAAATCTCTCTTATGTCAATCTTCACATGGATACACTCTCACTTTCTCTCTCTCTCACACACACCCACGTACACACAGGCACATAACATGGTCGACTGAGTGGAGTGTGTGTGGGTCAGAGAGATAGAGATCTCTGTTGTGACAGCTGGACAGTTGAGAGGTTCAGATAAACATCCCTGTGAGGGGGAGACCAATTGCTTTAAAACAAACAAACCGGGTGAGTAGCCTACACTCCAGCAGAGACGATGTGAAGACCTATATCTGCAAGGAACGAGTCAGTGAACACTCAGCAGCCAGCCCGCAAGGCATTGAGATGTGTGTGTAGGCAAGTGTGTGTATGTGTTTGTGTGTGTGTGGGGGCGGGGGCGGGGGGGGGGAGCCTGCTCTAGACTACCCAGCCGCTGAACGCGTTTGCACTGTTCACTCATTAAGAAATAGGTCAAGGATTCCGCCTGCATGCCTAGCAACTTGTCAAAAACTCTCAAGCTAAACAGGGGAGGGCGAGTCTGGCTGCCTGGGGCGATGTGCGCTGCATGCTGGTTGCTGGTGACACAGCACGTACACAAAACACAGAGAAGACTGTCTTTGTATCTCGGTCACCACCCCTATCATACTCATTTAATAATAAAGTACAATGCACTAGAATGTGTATTAGGTTATGAAGTCCTGACTGCTGATGGCATCGGGGAAAGGCTTTGACTAGATCTTGCCCTGGAGAGAAACCTGTCTGCTTGATGGGCACAGAAGTCTAAAGAGCAGAGCTGGGACAATAAACCGAAAATGATTGCCGCCGACTATACCGACCACTTATCATGGGAATTTTGCTGACATGGTTCATTACGATAGGTAGCCTATACTAGAGAAATGTAAAGTTTGAAATAAAATAAATTGGCTAATACGGGTGATTGTTAATGGGACAATTTTGACATTCTATCTAGTAGAAGTAGTTTAAAGAGTAATAAAAAAACTGTAGTTCAGATGAATGTTGTACATTTATCATTCAATTTATCGTTATCGTATTAATTCAGACAATTTAACGCAATATGAATTTTTATCAATTTCGCCCAGCTCTACTAAAGTGTCATCGTCGGGGTCGACAGGGGACGCTCTTGAGCCGTAGCGTCATCCTGACGAAGAGTCCCATCATCACGAGGAAGGAGACTTGTGGAAGGGGGTCCAGTTTACATTATCATCCAGCCATACCCTTCATACAGTACGAGACGCTGCCTCAGTGGTCGGGAGCTTCTGAATAGGAAGGAGAAAATGACTACCAGTCATGTAAAAGGAGCACTGTACTTAATCAACGCAGCGTTCGTACTCAATGTCTGTACTAGTACACCAGCCAGCCCAACATAATACCAAACCAGTCCGTCCATTCTCTAAAATACCCAGCAGCCGCAGAATGCTTTCAGGGGGTCTAATGAGATGCATAATTTACCCTTCCTAAAATAAAGCTGTTGAAAGTTGAAAGAGGCAAACAACTCATCCTGAAGCACATAAGACCTCCCGATTACCCCGCAGGAAACAGTCATGTACTAAACTGACTGGCATAAGCAAATCAATAGGACTGAGATCAGCACTGTCACATAAATCCTTCCTGTTCTGACCAGCTTAATACAATCCAATCAAAATGCTGGAACACACGCTGAGAGAAAGGAGAAAGGGGAACGGGGCGACGGAGAGTGCTCATTTCGGCTCCAGCCAGCCAGTTTGATGTGAAGGCATATTCTCTGAGCTTTCTTTGTGCAGTTAACCTTATTGATTAAAGAGTGTGTGATGTTGAGGTTCTCAACAGCTCTGCTTGTCCACTCCTGCCTCTCTTCAAAGAGATTGCTTGAAAGTGCTACATTGAGCAGAATGGAAATGTAATTTACTGTGCTCCTTGTGTAGGTGGATTTTTAGAGTTCGTGTACAGTTGTGTAGCGACAAGGGGATCAGGTCTGACTAAACGTGTGTCGTGAGAAAATAATATAGTTATACGGTGAGTGCCCAACTGCTCAAACAGACCGGTAATGCTATAACCACTCCAGACTATCAGTGCCCGTGTTTTTTCTTCAGATTGGAGTTAATTAGGTGAGTATAATCAGCGTGTGATAATCAGAGCAAGGCTGCGTGTAGTGGTTTGTTCTTCCAAGGCTGCAATTTCCATCCTGGTGGCTGTTTCTGGGGTCAAACGGATGTTATACTTTAAGAAGAATATTACAATAATGTCACGCTTTAGATATACAAAACCTGATTTTACCAAGAAACTAGGTTTGATTGCATGGTCACAACGATTAATATGCTCTCCGTCAATTATGGGCAGATGCAAGTTATTCTCATGCAAATGTAAGGCAATTTTCTACTTAAGACAACATTTATTTTCCTTTAGAGTCACCCTTATGAGCGCTTCCCGGGTGCGGTGTGTGTATGTGTGTGCGTGTACGTGTGCGCGTGCGTGTGCATGTGTGTGTGTGTGTGTGTGTGTGTGTGTGTGTGTGTGTGTGTGTGTGTGTGTGTGTGTGTGTGTGTGTGTGTGTGTGCGTGCGTGTGTGTGTGTGCGTGTGTGTGTGTGTGTGTGTTTGTTTGTGATGGAAATGTAAGATTTGTGGGTGCATCTGCTGTTCCAGAGCTTCGACAGATGAAAAGTCTAGAGTTGAGCAGGAATTCTAAATTATAGCCAGTTGGCAACAATGCATCTGAATTTAGCTGCTTTCAAGGCTTGGGGGTTAACGGAGGCTGTTATTCTGTCTTGCGGCATACCACATTGTAATAGGAACGATAATAGGAATAGGAACCTAGCGTAAATCAAAGCGTTATATAAAATATTAAGAAGTATGAGGGATGGACGAGAGAGTAATCAGTGTTGGAGAGTAAATGTAACTGATATTCCAAACCCCTGACCTGGGTAAGACCTGGGTAACGCAGTGAAGAACAGAAATGAGTTACATGCGGCAAAATAATCACATTTGTTCTCACATGTTGGATTGTAGATTATTATGAGGTACAAGACTTCAAGCGCGCACTACATCAAGCCTAATCTAAATCCACTGTAATGGAAATGGTTCTCTTACCCCTAATAGCGGGTTCACAGTCAAGGTCAGCATGGAGAGCTGATGCTAGGCTATCTGTCTGTTGATTACAAATATTGGAAGCAATTGAAAACTACTTTGGGATGATAGGCCGATAAAAATAACTCATCCGATGACTAAATGATGAAATACCGCAGCTTCATAAAGGTCTTATAATATCAAACCAGAACAATGCAATATGAATAGCCGATGATAATATCGATATATCAAACTCAATCAAATTAGTTTTATGAGCTGATGACAGCTGCATTCTGATTAAAAGTTGATCGTGAGGTGATAGAATAGATGGTAATTAAAACCCAACACCTGACTGACTGAATGCGTAATTACGGGTTTACGCACGAGGCAATGAGTCTATAGCCTATGCGTAAATTTGTCTAAACATTAATTGAAAAGTACCTGGTAGGCTACCATTGGAATAATAACAACACTGAAATTCCTTGCATGTTTGGGGAGGGCATTTTTTCTCACACAAAATGTTTACGTTACCTATAGCCATAAAATGTAAATAGCCTTATTAACCTAATTTTCAACTAAATTCTCAACTACCACAATAAGGGATATACGGCTGGTTATTAGGCTACTTGTATATAGCTTAATATTCCACAAGTACCCTAATAAGCAGCCCCAAACCCCTTTTTGTGGTAGCTGAGAATTGAGCTGAGAATTCTCAGATAGTATTGTGGCGGACTAGAGTAGCTACTGTTAGTTATTAAGCAGAACAGTGTTAATTAAGGCAAATGCACAAAATTGTGCTGTAGCTATCATCAGCTAACACATAGACATTTCAAACCAAACCGAGACATTAAAAAAAAAAAAAAGATAAACATAGGCTAATCGTTTTCACTCACCTTTCGGGTTTCAATGGAAGCTCCTGGTGCTGTTTTTATTCTGATCACACAACCAGTAATGAATGGTCTTCTCTTCCTTTAGGTGATGGAATATTGTAGCTACTTACATCCACGGAAAATGCTCCAAGTAGGCTACTACGATAAAGTCTACAACGGCGTTCCTCAATGATGCTCAATCAATTTAGAGATTTTAGCCTAGTTCCATTCACTCCCAATTCCTAGAAAATTTCGGATACCCAATGTCGCCTCATTCATAGCCTAAAGATCCCCAAAAGCCGATGCAAGGTTTCACCGGGGTGATATTAGCTACGAACACAATAATTAATCTTTGATGAACATTCCGTTCGCGCAACTTCGTTTGACCGTCTGTTTTTTTTCTCTCCAAATGGTCGATGACAACAGAATGCCTATATGATACGGCGAATTCCTTTAGTTCACAGGATAATGTCCTCTACTAGCCGCTGTAGCCTGGCTTGTCATCGTCCGGTAGGCTTTCTTCGGTTTGGGTAGCAACCTTGCCGCACAAATTTACACAGGCACTCTCGCTTACTCATAGGGCTGTGCGAGACTGGCATGAAAAACTGTGGCGCTTACCGAACCCGGGAAGCATACAGTACAGTCCCATATGCACACCACAGCGTTTAAACCCAGCCCCCCTGTACACTTCGGCAACACGGGCTCATTTGCATGTTGCATGTGTTAACTGTTTCAGCGTGGTGCCTCGGAATGGCTTGGCCATATGTTCTGCTCAGTGTAATTTGCGACAATCAAATCAGCCTCCAGTGAATGTAAAAAGATAAGATAGATAACACAATAACGCCATTATCTTTCAGGATAAATTATTTCCCTTTCCTCTGATTCGATCTCCTGTATAGGCAATGGGAAATTGGATTGATTGCCAAGTAATAAGAATGCACAATAAAGTGTCTTTAATCTTCAGAAGTATTTTATAATAATGTATTTCTAATTTTTCAGTTACATTGGTCTAGACTACCTTCATTGAACACGTTTTGAAGCTACATTTGATGTATTGAAACATAGTGAGTTGTATAAAACATCATTTATATTATTGATATAATCTAAAAAAATATATATTATTAATATCAACGAAAATAATCGAAACACATAATACATCTGGCCAGTTCTAGTGCCCATTGTGACCTGAGAAGTGTCATCAATGAAGGCTACTTTCAGGGGAGATGCTGCTGCCAATTCTGTTAGAGTACTGCCACCTATGGGCATAACTACGTGGCTACTACCTGGTAATAAACGACTTTCTAAAATAGTGTAGGTTTACTACATTCTCACAGATCTTCAAAAGCAGAAAAACATTATTGTCTCAGATATAAGCGACGCAGTTTGGAGAATGAATCAACCGTGTTATGAAAGAGAATAGGCCTATTTTGAAATGGTGTGATTGTAGGCCCAATTATGAATATGCTACCTATCATTTTACACAATTATTTTCTTCATTCTTGTAAAGTATCTCAGACAGACAGACAGACAGACAGACAGACAGACAGACAGACAGACAGACAGACAGACAGACAGACAGACAGACAGACAGACAGACAGACAGACAGAGGGAGAACCTGCCTTTTTAGACTGTTAATTGGGTATGTCCTGTATGTAGGAAATATTATGGAATTAGTATATGAGCTAGCAGTTAAAAATTTTTGTTGTCGAGGCAAGGATTCTAAGCTGTTACCCTTTCTCATATCTTAACTATAATTACAACATTCATGTATGTACTCCACATCCCTCGGGCACGCTCTTTTTTTTTAACTGGGCGCACTAATGGAGTGGTATTGATGGAAATATATAAAAAAACTCTCCAAATGTGAAATAACACATATCATCGCTAGTACACAGACCGTTCGTGCAAATGTTACTCAATGGCCAAAGAGAAAGCCATGCTTTCCTATATATCATATGGTCTATCTCGAGTCTTCTTTTGACGCATGAGAGCCTCCATATAATTATTGGATGACAATAGAGCACTTTTTTCTATAACCCTGAGTGTGGAGATTTGAGCATAGCAAATTTCGGCTGGCTTCAATGAATTAACGAGATTCCCTGTTGTTCTTTCAAACGAGACCACGGAACGTGCTGGTCGAAGGATTGAAGGATTGGGATTTGGATCTCCTCTGATGAAGATAGGGCCGTGCTTGGGAGCGCTGGCGGCGGGTTGAGGTGCGTGCCTCGAGTGTAGTGCGCTAGAACCGATGGGGTGTTATGCCGGGTCCGTACATAGTATTTTCCCTCTTTCGCACCACTGGCATTTGTTTGGGGACCTCTTTGTTCTCTGAGAGCTCTCTAAAATGCCTTTGTAGCTCTCTGCTTTCCGGTAAAGTGGAAGAGTTAAAGGGCCCATAAACGTGCAAAAAATGGGATACAAAAAAGAGAAGATGCGCGGACGGTAAGAGAGAGGGAGGATGTAAGAGTATCGGGGTCCGAGACCATGGAGGGTGTGGTACGCTCATCGCCGGAGTCTTCCTTCCCTGGTCTGGCATTACTGTAGGCCTTCGCTCATCAGTCATTTTCACATGAGCTAGCAGCAGATCCCCAGTACTTGTCCAAGTGGTTAGCTTTGGTTTGCTCAGGCGGCGGAGGGCACTAGGCGAGCACGAGGTCCTGGTTTATAATCCTTGCGGATGGTATTTTATTTCTCCCAAGCCTGGATTTATCGTGTTTGTGACATCGCAGGGTTGTTTCCTTGTTTAGATGAAATATTAATGTGGTAATGCCTGCCCAATCTACTTGCTCTCCTCTCCCTTCGTGGTAAATACATACAATAAAGTCAGTAGCCATTCGCTCTTCTGTAATCTCTTATACAGGGTTATATCTCTCGATTACTCTCGGAATCCAATCACAAACACTACCACTACACATATCCATTCGCATCCTTCCTTTTGCTCGCCTGGCCCGTATGCTGGGGATAGGCCTCGTGACAAACGACACGTCAGTCCAGCGCCACTCTCGTTACAACCCTGGAAGTGGGCGCTCTGGGACTAAGGGCCCCTTCGTCGGACATGGCAATTGGTCTGCGCTCTGGTGTGGCACAGGGAGTCTCACATAACCTACCACCTTTCCTGGGTTAAAGTCTGGGCCCTGTGCTTGGGGAGAAACGTCCCCACAATGATGCAAAGCTTGTTTGGTTCCTCCCTCTTCCCAACGTTGGGCTCCTAATGGGTGGAGGGAATAAATACAAGTGCATCAGTGACTTTAATGATTTGTCAATCTGAACGGAAAATCGTATTGATTGCTAGTCTCAGTGAGGGAGGGGCCTAAACTTTTTTTTTCTTTTCTACGACACTTTTACATGGGGACTCTGTTGCTGGAAGCTCTACGCTCTAACGTCTAAACAGACTCCATCCTCCTTCACTTAGGAAAAGGCTAACTCATGCACGAACCGCGCAGACAAGTGGTAGAGATGATATAGAGCTGCTCGAGAGATAGTGAGCGAGAAACAGTACTAACGGAAAAATATTCGCAATACCCTTTGATCTTTTTGATAACAAATAGTATATAAGACTTTTTACACTCCTTAGAGAGGAGTAGTTCTAGGACAACATAAATGGTACCTTAATATGCAACGCCCTTTGACAATCACACCCCACTAGGGAAATGGAATATTATATCGAATACTTTGACCTATCACGCTAGAAAGAGTTTCATTTAAAACACGGTTTTAATTTTGGAATCTATTTTTAAAATTAATCTCATCTGGGGCTCCATGTTCTGTTTATTAGTCTCCACCGGCTCGGCCATCATCTGCCAGAACGAGGATGTGCCACCCCTCATAGCCTGGTTCCTCTCTATGGTTTCTTCCTAGATTCCGTGCCTTTCTAGGGAGTTTTTCTAGTTTTGTTCCTAGCTTCTACACCTGCATTGCTTGTTTGTTGGGGTTTTAGGCTGGGTTTCTTACTAGCTCTTTGTGACATCAGCTATGTAAGAAGGGCTTTTAAGTAAATCTTGATTGATTTGGTCACTGGGTGAATATAATTTGAGTGCACACAGTTGTGTCTACCCACCTGGAAATAACATTACAAGGACCAATAGTGGTCTAAAGATGTTGGCTTTC
>NC_036857.1:23592762-23603859 GCF_002910315.2 Salvelinus sp. IW2-2015 | reverse complement strand
CTTCCTTGGAGACCTGAGCCGTAGGACCATGCCTCAGGAACTACCTGGCCTGAAATGACTCCGTGCTGTCCACAGTCACCTGTCGTGCCGTTCTTACCCTGCTACCAGTCAACTGTCTTCCCTGCGGCTATGAACCCCCTGACCTGTTCCCATTGTTAAGACTACTCCACCTCATGCAAAGGTGACTAGACATCTACCAGCCCACTACCACTATCAGATTAGAGCCATAAGTTAGACTAAGACATCACCACCCCACTACCACTATAAGATTAGAGTTATAAAGGAACTAGACATCTACAACCCCACTACCACTATAAGATTAGAGCCACAAGGGCGAAACATAAGACATCACCAAGTCCCAACCACCTCTATCAGCATTAACTATCAAGGGAGACTAATATCAGATCCTCAAGCACACCCCCACACCACTATCAGATAGAGCATAAGGGAGACTAGACATCGACCACCCCACTACCACTATTCAGATTAAGTTATAAAGCAGGACTAGACATCTACCAGCCCAACTACGACTATAAGATTAACCACAAGGACAGACATGCTACCAGCCCACTACCACTATAGATTAAGCCACAAGGGAGACTAGACAATCTACCAGCCCACTATAACTATGAGATTTAAACATAAAGGAGACTAACATCTACCAGCCCACTACCACATCAGATTAGATCATACGGATACAGATATCTACAAACCCCACTACCAACCATTATATTAGAGCACACAAAGGAGACTCGACATCCAACATCTACCACATCAGAGTAAGCCATAAGAGACCTAGACATCAACCACCACAAAAACACTATCAATAGAGGCCAATCAAGGAGACTTGACATTACCACCCCACTACCACTATCAGATTAGAGCCATTAGGGAGGACTAACATCACCAGCCCACACCCACTATCAGATTAAAGCATAAGGAGATTAAACCTCTAGCACCCCACTACCACTATAATTAGAGTAGTTATAAAGAGACTACGACATCTACCAACCCCACTACCACTATCAGATTAAACCACAAGGGAGACTACACATCTACCACACCACTACAACTATCAGATTAGAGCCACAAGGAACAACCAACTACCAGCTCACTCAACGTACAGATTTAAGGCATAAGCAGACTAGACATCTACCAGCCCACACCACTATCAGATAGAGTCATACGGATACTAGATATCTACAACCCCACTACCACACATATTTAACCACAAAAGACTAACAGCTACCAACCCACAACCACTACAGAATAGACCACAAAGACGAACAACTACCACCACTACAACGAGCAAAGAGCTAAAGAACGAAACGCGACTTCTTCACTAAAAACGAACCACAAACTAACACACCACCCCACACCACGATGCAAGGAACCAGAAAAAACGAAACCCCACACCGACAGCAATAAACCAAAAACAACACACCACCCCACCACACCAGAGAAGAAAAAAACGAAAGACCAACCAACCCAGCAAGAACCACAAACGAAGCGAACCACCCATACACTAACAGAGACCACAAGAACGAAGACCAACCACAACCACTAGCAAAACCACCAACAACACGACAGCGCACGACAACGACAATGAGGACAAAAAACTAGACAGCACCCCACGAGACGACAAAGAAAACAACACACCACCCCACGACCACCACAAGAAAAAACGAACAGCAAACCCACGCAACGCAGCGATAAGGCAAGAAAGACGAACTCACCACCACTACACAGCAATGAATAAAGGAACTAAACGACCACCCACTACCACACAGATAAGCAACGGGATACGTAGAAGCTGACAACCACACCACAGCAGAGAACCACAAAGAGAACGAACAGCGACCACAGCTACACACCAAAGCCATAAAGAACTAACAACAACCACCACAAAACCACGAGCAAGAACCAGAAAAGGACGTACATCGACCACCCCACGGTTACCCACGAGCAAGGAACCGAGAAGAAACAGCACCCCAGCCACGACCACCCAGGCGAGGAACCATAAAATAACATCGACAACAAAAAAGAAAAAACGAAACAAAAAAAATAGCAGAACAAAACAGAAGACAGAGCACACACAAAAGAACAAAAACGAACAGCTACAAACATAAGGAAGAAGACAACAAAGAGAAAAAAATCGGCCGAGACGAAAAAACGAAGGGACAACAAACCACATGAAACAAAGACAAGGAGAACAAAGAAGACAAACGACACAGACTACCACCCCACTACACTATCATATTAAGCCATATAGGAGACTAGAACATCTAGCACCCCACTACACTATAAGATAGAGTTATAAAAAAAAAAAAAAAAAAAAAAAAAAAATGGAGACTAGACATCTACCAACCCACTAACACTATAAGATAGAGAGAGAGAGAGAGAGAGAGAGAGAGAGAGAGAGAGAGAATTAGAGTGAGCATACTTAAATTCACACAGGACACAGGATAAGACAGGATAAATACTCCAGATATAACAGACTGACCCTAGCCTCCCTGACACATAAACTATTGCAGCATAAATACTGGAGGCTGAGACAGGAGGGATCGGGAGACACTCTGTCCGACGATACCCTCGGACAGGGCCAAACAGGCAGGATATAACCATACCCACTTTGCCAAAGCACAGCCCCCACACCATTAGAGGGATATCTTCAACCACCAACTTACTATCCTGAGACAAGGCCGAGTAACCCTCCTTTGAGTGCCAGCCATTAGAGCACTCAACAGTGCCATTGATTGGCTCTGAGATGCATGCTCTCTCTGTGTCTGAGATAATGATCCGGTATAATTTTCACATCCCTCCTATTCCCCATGCTCCCAGGAGGCGACAGAAAAATGTTGTTTAAGTAATGAGAAGTACGCTTAGAACCTGCCTCTGCACAAATTTTATGCTGCTCTTTCTCTCCATTTTCCTACAAATCCCAATCAAGTCTTTTCCCTGGAACTGAAAGTGTTCAGGAATCCGGACCCCATTAAGCAGCCATTTTGTTGCGCTGCATTATTGCCAATCAATTCCCCCTCTCTCAATCCCTCTGTCGTTTTAGCGACCAGGAAGGTCCAACACATCCTTGTCGTTCACATTTACATTATTCATGTAATCATTTGATCTGATTACATTACATATAATCAGATCAAATGTTACCATTTTTCGTAATTTTTTCCCCCAAACAATACAAAACACATATACAAACGACAGCATACACATGCACACAAACATCAACAACGTCACACCGCCCAGACCCACCTGCTCACACCTGCTCACACCCCTCCAGCACCTGCATAACTCTCTGCCACATAGCCTCAAACTGTACCATTTTGTTTCTCTCAGTTGCCCACACACTTTCAACATTCAGATAATAAAGCACTTGACCTTTCCATTGTGTTAACAATGGATGGAGGATTGGTCGATTACCTTTATTTAAAGTATACGTTTTTTCAAGATGATTGACCAGAAAAGTATTGTTCAACCCATCGGATATCTCACTGCACCCTCACTGCACCTCCATGTCTTTAAATCAGCCTGGTCTCATAGACTCGACGTAAAATAGTAAACATAAATCCGGGACACTCAAATGAATATGATATGTTACATTTGGTATGGTTACATAAGACCAGGGGTGCAAATTCCACTGGGGATGGGGGGATATGTGCCCCCTCAAAATTATGACATTTTATTTTTGTCTCCCCCCCAGTTTTATCATTGGAATGTGATACAAAATGAGGTAACTGTCACGTTCTGACCTTAGTTTTTTTGTATTTTCTTTGTTTTAGTATGGTCAGGGCGTGAGTTGGGTGGGTGTTTCTATGTTGTTTTTTTTCGTTTGGCCTGATATGGTTCTCAATCAGAGGCAGTTGTTAGTCATTGTCTCTGATTGGGAACCATATTTAGGGAGCCTGTTTTCTGTTGTGTTTTGTGGGTGGTTGTTTTCTGTGTTCTGTGTTCCACACGGTACTGTTTTGGTTTTAGTTCGTTCACTTTATTGTTTTGTATTTCAGTGTTCAGTTTTGCTCCGTTAAATATTCATCATGAACACTTACCACGCTGCGCTTTGGTCCTCCTCTCTTTCTCCCAACGAAGATTGTTACAGAACCACCCACCACAACCGGACCAAGCAGCGTGGTAACGGGCAGCAGCAGCAGCGGCAGCGATATCTGGAGAAATGGACTTGGGAGGAGATTCTGGACGGTAAGGGACCCTGGGCACAGGCTGGTGAATATCGCCGCCCAAAGGCTGAGCTGGAGGCAGCGAAAGCGGAGAGGCGGTGGTATGAGGAGGCTGCACGAAAGCGCGGCTGGAAGCCAGAGAGGCAGCCCCAAAAATGTATTGGGGGGAGACACACGGGGGGTGTGGCTAAGCCAGGTAGGAGACCTGAGCCAACTCCCGGTGCTTACTGTGGAGAGCGAGCGTCCGGGCAGACACCGTGTTATGCAGAAGAGCGCACGATGTCTCCAGTACGTGTGCATAGCCCGGTGTGGTACATAGCAGCGCCTCGTATCGGCCGGGCTAGAGTGGGCATCGAGCCAGGTGCCATGAAGCCGGCTCTACGCATCTGGTCTCCAGTGCGTCTCCTCGGGCCAGTGTACATGGCACCAGCCCTACGCATGGTGTCCCCGGTTCGCCAGCACAGCCCAGTGCGGGCTATTCCACCTCGTCGCACTGGCCTGGCTACGGGGAGCATTCAGCCAGGTAGGGTTGGGCAGGCTCGGTGCTCGAGACCTGTAGTGCGCCTCCACGGTCCGGTCTATCCGGTGCCTTCTCCACGCACCAGCCCTCTTGTGGCAGCCCCACGTACCAGCTCTCCTGTGGCAGCCCCTCGCACCAGCCCACCAGTTCCAGCACCCCGCACTCGCCCTGAGGTGCGTGTTCCCAGCCCGGTACCACCAGTTCCGGCACCACGCACCAGGCCTACTGTGCGCCTTCCGGGTCCAGTATGCCCTGTTCCTGCTCCCCGCACTCGCCCAGAGGTGCGTGTCCCCAGCCCGGTACCTCCAGTTCCGGCACCACGCACCAGGCCTACTGTGCGCCTCGGCAGGCCTGAGTCTTCCGTCTGTCCAGCGCCGCCTGAGTCTCCCTCCTGTCCAGCGCCGCCTGAGCCGTCTTCCTGTCCAGCGCCGCCTGAGCCGTCTTCCTGTCCAGCGGTCTTCCTGTCCAGCCGTCTTCCTGTCCAGCGTCGCCTGAGCCGCCCGTCTGTCCTGAGCCGCCAGAGCCGCCCGTCTGTCCTGAGCCGCCAGAGCCGCCCGAGTCAGGAGCCGCGAGGCCGCCCCGCAGTCAGGAGCCGCCAAGAGCCGTTCGTCAAGTCAAGAGCCGCCAGAGCCGTCCGTCAGTCAGGAGCCGCCAGAGCCGTCCGTCAGCCAGGAGCTGCCAGAGCTGTCCGTCAGCCAGGAGCCGCCAGAGCCGTCCGTCAGCCAGGTAGCCGCAGAGCCGCCCTTCATCCGGAGCTGCCACTTCGGAGCTGCCCCTCCGTCCGGAGCTGCCTTGCGTCGGAGCTGCCTTCAGTCCAGAGCTGCCCCTCAGTCCGGAGCTGCCCCTTCAGTCCGGAGCTGCCCCTCAGGTCTGGAGCTGCCCCTCAGTCCGGAAGCTGCCCCTAAGTCCTGAGCTGCCCCTCAGTCGGAGCTGCCCCTCAGTCCGGAGCTGGCCCCTCAGTCCAAGGCGTCCTCAGTCAGTGGGGCCTTTAGTAGGGTTGCCAGTCCTAGGTCGGCGGCGAGAGTCGCCGCTCTAAAGACGCTACTGAAGCGGACTAAGACTATGGTGGAGTGGGGTCCACGTCTAGCGCCAGAGCCGCACCCCGTCGGCGGACAGATGCCCACCCGACTCCCCTATAAGGTTCAGGTTTTGGCGGCCGGAGTCCGCACCTTGGGGGGGGGGGGGGGGGCTTGGGGGGGGGGGTGGTACTGTCACGTTCTGACCTTAGTTTTTTGTATTTCCTTCGTTTTAGTATGGTCAGGGCGTGAGTTGGGTGGGTTATCTATGCTTGTGTTTCTATGTTGTTTTTTTTGGTTTGGCCTGATATGGTTCTCAATCAGAGGCAGGTGTTAGTCAATGTCTCTGATTGGGAACCATATTTAGGGAGCCTGTTTTCTGTTGTGTTTTGTGGGTGGTTGTTTTCTGTGTCTGTGTGTTCCACACGGTACTGTTTCGGTTTTAGTTCGTTCACTTTATTGTTTTGTATTTCAGTGTTCAGTTTTGTTCCATTAAATATTCATCATGAACACTTAACATGCTGCGCTTTGGTCCTCCTCTCTTTCTCCCAACGAAGATCGTTACAGTAACGGTATGTTTTATGACAATGTGGACACCTCCTAGCGGTCGGGTAGACTGTTTGGAGTATTTATCCGACCGGATGATTTAAAAAAATAAATATATTATGTCCCCCCACTTCTAAAACCAAAGTAGTGCCCCTGCATCAGACAGATGATTACTTAAGGAAAAATGAAAGTTTGGTGGTTGGTCGGGGTGGATGGGTAGGCATATAATGCAAACGTCTAGCAACCCAGAGGTTGCGAGTTTGAATCTCATCATGGACAACTTAAGCATCTTAGAGACTTTACAACTACTTATTACTTTTAAGCTATTTCGCAACTACTTCGCATGTTAGCTAATCCTTCCCCTAACCCTAACCTTAACCCTTTTAGCTAACCTTTCCCCTAACCTCTAAACGCAATCCTTCCCTTAACCCTAACCCTAACCTTAATCTTTTAACCTAACTCCTAAACTTAAACTTAACCCTAACTTTAACAACTAACACTAAACCCCTAGCCTAGCTAATGTTAGCCACCTAGCCATCTTGCTAGAATTTGTATCATACATTTTGAAAATTCATAACATATTGTACTCTTTGCAAATTAGTAACATATACAGTAATACATATTGTAATTCAAAACATATCATACGAAATGGACATCAACAAATGAATACATACCATAAGAAATGTAGCATATACTAAATGGAGTGTCCCAGATTTACATACAGAATAATACGAAATGCTCTGAGACCAGGTTGCTTGAAATTTTCAGACATATGAATTAAAAGCAAATTGACATTGTAATACTTCTGACAGCCAACTTTCTAACCCCACCCATAACATTTGGACCTTATAGAATTCCCAGAAGGCATGGATTATTGATTCATTATTAGTTTTACACTTAAGACATGACTCTGCCTTTGTGCTGTAGAATTTGTGAATTTTTTCTCTTATATAATACATTCTACACATTAGTTTATACTGGATTAAGCCACATTTTCGTTAACTGTAATTGTGTTTGCTATGTTTCAACATTCTCTCTATCTTGTGCCAATATCAGTTATTTTTAAATCTTGGTTACAGTAGTTTATATATTTTTTCTAAGAGATTGTCAGGTAGATAGGCTCTCTGCAAGGTTTTGTATAGTTTACCTATTATAAGCACATCCTTTTCTGTCTCAAATAGGATTCCATCAAGATTGCTCTGATGTCCAAAATATTGCAAATCGACATTTCATGATATGAAACTTTGAAGTTACATTGGTCAGTCCAAAATTGCGTTTTTAATTCTGTCATGGAAAACATGTATATCCTATTACCTAGTCATTTACAGTTTCTATGCATTTAGTTTTCCATGAAAAGCTATCCAAGGACTGTTCCAAATACCACTCCATTCATTTGCAATACTGGTACTTCACTAATGCTTTTCCCATTTGTCTCTCATATTCAGCAAATATGGATGTCTAGATCCATCCATCTCTGATCTAGGTTGCCAAAGGAAAAATACCTTCACTGAATAACTTAGTGTTTGTTAATAAATTATAAGGCTACATAATTGGAAATGTGTCTAAATACTTGTGATGATCAAGCACTTTAAATGGCCATTCCATTATTGCCATAGCCATGATGGAAAAATGGTTCATGCCCTCCATCTTAATACTTGAAAAGTATGCTAGCCCCATTCTCTGAAGCATCAATAATTCATAGTGGGGGAAAGGAGGACCGGTTTCTGTCTGCCATCAAAAGTATCTGTAACTGCCAGGAGGTAGAGGATGCAGACCCAACTAGTGTGTAAGTACACAAAAAGCACAGCACAGCCCACTTACAGACGGCCTGGGCCAATAGCTGGAGGGTGTCCATATTGAAGTTACACAGCAGCACTACCTAGCTAGCCTACCTCTCAGACTTAAATGGATCTTAGTCAAGCCACCACAGAGCAGAGCGAGGGGTAATCAAATACAGAACCACTCTTGAATCCATTACTCACAGGCCTGTTTGGAACAAGCATGGATTTGTTTGATTGGAACATAACTCAATTCATATCGGATCTGAGAGAGAGGGTGCTGAGTACACTGTCTGTTTGTGTAGTGTGTCTACAGTAGTGCGGTTTTACTAGACGTCAGTGTAATAAAATTACATATAAATGTTGTATTAATCAGAGGGTTGGTTTTCATTCACAACTGTATCAATCTTCCTTAAAATCAAGACAAACTTGAAGTGTATATGCCATCATAGTCGCAGCACCCCCTGAAAAATAATAATATATATATATAATAATAAAATAATAATATAATACCAGTCAAAAGTTTGGACACACCTACTCATTCAAGGGTTTTTCTTAATTTTTTATATTTTCTACATTGTAGAATAATAGTGAAGACGTCAAAACTATGAAAATAACACATGAATAATGTAGAAACCATAATTTCTTTAAGCAAATCAAAATATATTTTATATTTGAGTTTCTTCAAAGTAGCCACCCTTTGGGGCAACTGAGTGGCACAGCGGTCAAAGGCACTGCATCTCAGTGCTAGAGGTGTCACTACAGACCCTGGTTCGATTCCAGTCTGTATCACAATCACCAATGTTTGGGAGTCCCATAGGGCGGTGCACAATTGGCCCAGCGTCATCTGGATCAGTTTTTGGCCGGACAAGGCCGTCATTGTAAATAAGATTTTGTTTATCACTGACTTGCCTAGTTAAATAAAAAATAATGAATACATTTGCCTTGATGACAGCTTTGCACACTCTTGGCATTCTCTCAACTAGCTTCATGAGCTAGTCACCTGGAATGCATTTCAATTAACAGGTGTGCCTTGTTAAACGTTAATTTGTGGAATTTCATTCCTTCATAATTCATTTGAGCCAATCAGTTGTGTCGTGGCAAGGTAGGGGTGGTATACAGAAGAAAGCCCTATTTGGTAAAAGTCCATATTATGCCAAGAACAGCTAAAATAAGCAAAGTGAAACGACAGTCCATCATTACTTTAAGACATGAAGGTCAGTCAATCTGGAAAATGTCAAGATTTTTTAACGTTTCTTCAAGTACAGTCACAAAAACCATCAAGCGCTATGATGAAACTGGCCCTCATGAGGATCGCCGAAGGAAAGGAAGACCCAGAGTTACCTTTGCTGCAGAGTATAAGTTCATTAGAGTTAACTGCACCTCAGATTGCAGCCCAAATAAATGCTTTACAGAGTTCAAGTAACAAACACATCTCAACCTCAATTGTTCAGAGGAGACTGTGTGAATTGCTGCAAGGAAACTACTACCAAAGGACACCAATAATAAGAAGAGACTTGTTCGGGCCAAGAAACACGAGCAATGGACAGGTGGAAATGTGTCTGTTGAGTCCAAAATTGAGATTTTTTGGTTCCAACCGCCGTGTCTTTGTGAGACGCAGAGCAGGTGAACAGATGATCTCTGCATGTGTGGTTCCCACCTTAAAGTATGGAGTAGGAGGTGTGATGGTGCTTTGCTGGTGACACTGCATTCTGCAGCGATACGCCATCCCATCTGGTTTGCGCTTAGTGGGACTATTTGTTTTTCAACAGGACAATGACCAAAAACACACCTCCAGGCTGTGTAAGCCTATTTGACCAAGAAGTAGAGTGATGGAGTGCTGCATCAGATTACCTGGCCTCCACAATCACTCAACCCCAACACAAATTTTCAAATGAGATGGTTTGGGATGAGTTGGACCGTAGAGTGAAGGAAAAGTAGCCAACAAGTGCTCAGCATGTGTGGGAACTCATTCAAGACTGTTGGAAAAGCATTTCTCATGAAGCTGGTTGAGAGAATGCCAAGAGTGTGCAAAGCTGTCATCAAGGCTGTCACATTGTATAAATTATTGGAGACAGGCGCAGGAATTCGTAATAGGGGGGTTTAATACTCCACCCAAAATATACAACATGCCATGAAAAGGCACGGGAACGACCACAGGGACGACCACAGGGACGACCACAGGGACGACCACAGGGACGACCACAGGGACGACCACAGGGACGACCACAGGGACGACCACAGGGACGCAGTGCGGGTCGGTCAGGGCGCAGACTTTGAAAATGTCATGTTTTGTCATTTATTTTCATGTCTTGTCCCTGTGCTTCCCTCTGCTGGTCTTATTAGGTTCTTTCCCTCTTTCTCTCTCTCTCTCTCCTCCGCCCTCTCTCCCTCTCCCGCTCTCTCTCTCTATCGTTCCGTTCCTGCTCCCAGCTGTTTCTCATTCTCCTAAACGACCTCATTTACTCTTTCACACCTGTCCCCTATTTTGCCCTCTGATTAGAGTCCCTATTTCTCCCTCTGTTTTCCGCTCCTGTCCTTGTCGGATTCTTGTTTGATGTTTGCTGTCCTGCGTCCTTGTTCCGCCCTGTCGTGTTTTTGCCTGGAATAAAGACTCTGTTTCTTTAAGTCGCTTTTGGGTCCGCATTAATCAGCATAACAGAAAATCCCTGGTCAGCGAAGCGTCCAGGAAGTCCATCACAGGAACCCAGCACCACTCCTCTGGGCTGTACCCCTCCCAGTTGATGAGGTAGCGTCGTCAGACGGGCCAGTTGCAGCTCCCTAAGTGTGGTGGTGTCGAACAGGCCAGTTTCAGCTGCCGAAGTTGCGGCGGCGTCGGGCGGGCCAGTTGCAGCTGCCAAAATTAAGGTTGCATCGGACGGGCCAGTCTCCATGTGAGACTCCATTTCCTCTAATAAATACATGACGCGAGACCCACAATACACTACATGGGGCAATACCCGTAATAACAAATGCACAACAATACACAGGTCGAGACCCGTAATAACAAATGCACAACAATACACAGGTCGAGACCCGTAATAACAAATGCA
>NC_036857.1:23575313-23589514 GCF_002910315.2 Salvelinus sp. IW2-2015 | reverse complement strand
TGATTCTGTCGTTTGATCGCGTGCTTCCGTCAGTCTCTCTTCCGGTTTCATCCCCAATCTAACGGTCAAGCAGAAAGGGCCAATCAGTCGATTGTCGCATATTACGCAGCTTTCGTTCGAAACCCTGCGTCTTGGGCAGAACAGCCCCCTGGGCTGAGTACGCTCATAACTCGCTTCCTTCGTCTGCTACCGGCTATCTCCGTTTCAGAGTAGTCTTGGTACCAGCCTCCTCTGTTCTCGTCCCAGCTCGCCGAGTCCAGCGTTCCTCCGCTCAGGCTTTTGTCCAACGTTGTGAGCGCACCTGGAGGAGGGTCAGGTCTGCACTTTGCCGTTACAGGGCGCAGACTGTGAGAGCCGCCAATAAACGTAGGATAAGGAGTCCTAGTATTGTCGCGGTCAGAGAGTGTGGGCTTTCCACTCGCAACCTCCCCTTACGACAGCTTCTCGCAAGTTGACTCCCGCGTTCATTGGTCCGTTCCGTGTCTCTCAGGTCGTCAATCCTGTCGCTGTGCGACTGCTTCTTCCGCGACATCTTCGTCGCGTCCACCCTGTCTTCCATGTCTCCTGTGTCAAGCCTTTTCTTCGCGCCCCCGTTCGTTCTCCCTCCCCCCCCCCGTCCTTGTCGAGGGCGCACCTATTTACAAGGTACGAAGATCATGGATATCGCTTCTCGGGGACGTGGTCACCAGTACTTATGGATGGGAGGGTTACGGTCCTGAGGAGAGGAGTTGGTTCCATCTCGGACGTGCTGGACCGTTCGTTGATTGATGATTTCCTCCGTTGCCGCCAGGTTCCTCCTCGAGTGCGCCAGGAGGCGCTCGGTGAGTGGGGGTACTGTCATGTTTGTCATTTATTTTCATGTCTTGTCCCTTGCTTCCCCTCTGCGTCTTATTAGTTCTTTCCCTCTTTCTCTCTCTCTCTCTCCTCCGCCCTCTTCCCTCTCCCCCTCTCTCTCTCTATCGTTCCTTCCTGCTCCAGCTGTTTCTCATTCTCCTAAACGACCTCATTTACTCTTTCACACCTGCCCCTATTTTGCCCTCTGATTAGAGTCCCTATTTCTCCCTCTGTTTTCCGCTCCTGTCCTTGTCGGATTCTTGTTTGATGTTTGCTGTCCTGCGTCCTTGTTCGCCCTGTCGTGTTTTTGCCTGGAATAAAGACTCTGTTTCTTTAAGTCGCTTTTGGGCCGCATTAATCGCATAACAGAAAATCCCTGGTCAGCGAAGCGTCCAGGAAGTCCATCACAGGAACCCAGCACCACTCCTCTGGGCGTACCCCTCCCAGTTGATGGAGGTAGCGTCGTCAGACGGCCAGTTGCAGCTCCCTAAGTGTGTGGTGTCGAACAGGCCAGTTTCAGCTGCCGAAGTTGCGCCGTCGGGCGGGCCAGTTGCAGCTGCCAAAATTAAGGTTGCATCGGACGCCAGTCTCCATGTGAGACTCCATTCCTCTAATAAATACATGACGCGAGACCCAACAATTACACTACAGGGGGCAAATACCCTAATAAAAATGCACAACAATACACAGTCAGACCCTAATAACAATGCACAACAATACACAGGTCGAGACCCGTAATAACAAATGCACAACAATACACAGGTCGAGACCCTAATAACAAAATGCCACAACAATACACAGTCGAGACCCGTAATAACAAGTGCCCTGCACAACAATACACAGGTCGAGACCCGTAATAACAAATGCACAACAATACACAGGTCGAGACCCGTAATAACAAGTGCACAACAATACACAGGTCGAGACCCGTAATAACAAATGCACAACAATACACAGGTCGAGACCCGTAATAACAAGTGCACAATACACGCAGCATGAAAGCCGAAATAACAAAGCACAGGTACTCACAGACACACATGTGAACAATAACCGACATCATAACGGTGAACATATATACAATTGGAGTATGGAGTCAAGATCACAAAGTCTAGAAGTCAGTCTTGTCAGGGCATTTAAAGGATATGTGCTGTAACTGAAATTGAACAATGATTGTAAACTTTTAAACCTTGATTGTACACACATTTTTATTGATGCACATCACCCCAAGCTACACACACCATTCAAATGTTACAATTATTGATAGAAAGGAGGGTTTGACGAATCACATGAAAAAATGAGTCATTCTCTAACTTATTCATAGCTGGTCTGGTAGCATTAATTGTCCGCAATAACTCTCTATAATAATGTGTGATTTGACAGAGTGAGAAGGATGGTAGTTGATTATCACAATGCCCTCTCTGTACAGACAAATGCCCTCACTGTTGTTAAAGATGCCAGGGATTGATGGATGGCTTCTCTGCCCTTGGTGTCATTAGACATCCTCAGCCACTACTGTGTCCGCCTCGCCGTCCCTCCCCTCCCCTCGCTCACACTCTTTAATGCTATGCAAAGTTACAAGCACACAGATACACACTGTCATGGGGACACACACGGTCACAAACACATGGTGTCACACACACACTATGCAAAGATGCAGTGAATGCTAATCGATGGACCCCATAACTGGACGCTACACCCCCTGTCACAGGTTCCATTAAACCTCTGGGTGCCTGCCTCGCTGCTGCCACCAGAGGGGGAGGCTGTGTAAAGACAGGCCAAGTTCATGCTGGCATCAACTCAGCCAAGATGCCTGCTCTGCCTCCATGACACACTCCACAAGGGATAGGAAAACAAAGCAGGACAAGTCATCAGTCAGGAGGACGCTTACAGACAGACCCTTGTAGACTGTGATATTCAGCCGCTCAGCTGTTCGTGTTTGACCTCATCTAGGACTGGGTGGCTTATGGTGAGAAGACTGAAGACAGCATTTCCTTGATTCCTTGCATCGTCTTTCCTCACCTCCTTCTCAAAATGTATTAGAGGTGAAAGGTTTTGACCCCTTGGAACTCCCCCTCCAATGTGTTTTGAAGTGAGGAGAGAGAGTTCACATAATCAAAGAAACATAGTTGAAATTCAGCTCAGGAAAGGGGGGGGGGGGGGCTCCCTCTTGGTTTTAATTGTGAGGATTATAAATATGTGAAGCATGGGGCCTGGTGGAGGGATAAGGTTTGGTGCCTGAAAGGGGAGTGTCACTGTAAAGAGAAATAGAGAGCGAATTCTTGGCGGAGCACGGAGGGAGCTGATTAGGGTGATCAGTTCATTGAACAAATCAAACATGGGTGGAGATTAAGGCTCACAAACAGTAATGTGGAGAGATGGCTGGCTGGAAGGCTGCCACTCCACCGTTTGCTGATCAAAGTGCCACACGCTGCGATTTCATACTAACTTGAAAAGGTTTCAAAGCGTGCTTAATTTATTTTTCCTTGAAGGTATCACGAGGGATCGTGGCAGCCTGTCTGTTTGTCGACTTTGTTGGAATCCCAGAATCCCATTCCTCTCTCCTCTGACCGATGTCAACATTCATAAACAAGCCTAGATAGAGAGGGGGGGAGACTCAGGAGTGTAAGTCTCATCAAGGCACGGAGGGTGATACGTTGGCATATGAGAAATATTAAATATTGGCAAATATTGACAATCTACTGGCAAATCCTTTTCAATCCAAACTAGCTCTGACTGGGAAAATACATTTTTAACGGTCATCCAACTCGGAATTGCAAGTCGGGAGCTCGAGCCTCTTTCTGAGCCTGACCTGAAGATCACTGATGTCATCATGATTTCACTTTGTTATTTTTTCCCGAGTCCCAGTTGTTGTTGCAAGCACCATTAACCTTTCACGGATATCACCCCGGATCCGGAGCACCCCCCACCCCCCACACACTGATTAGCATAGCTAGCATAGCTTCAGAAGTAGTAGTAGCATCTAAATATCATTAAATCACAAGTCCAAGACACCAGATGAAAGATACAGATCTGTGAATAAAGCACCCATTTCAGATTTTTAAAATGTTTTACAGGGAAGACAAAATATGTAATCTATTAGCTAAACACGTAGCAAAATACACCACTATTCTAACTCCATCAGTTTTCTTACTCCTTCAGTGCTATCACCAATTCGGCTCAACTAAGATATTGATATCCACTAACCAAGAAAAAACCTCTTCAGATGACAGTCTGATAACATATTCATGGTATAGGATAGTTTTTGTTAGAAAAAGTGCATATTTCAGGTAGAATCACAGTTTACAATTGCACCACCATCACAAATCGACTAGAATTACTAGAATAGAGCAACGTGTATGACCAATTACTCATCATAAAACATTTCATAAAAATAGACAAAGCATAGCAATGGAAAGACCCATTCTTGTGATTTCAGACCATATTTAGATTTTCTAGCGTTTTTTCAGCGAAAACACAATAATCGATAAGTTAGCATACCACATGAACAACGTTACAGAGCATCGATTCCAGCCAAAGAGCGTATAACGTAATCACCGCCAAAAATATATTATTTTTTCACTAACCTTCTCAGATTCTTCCGATGACACTCCTGTAACATCATTTTACAATATACATATACAGTTTGTTCGAAAAGGTGCATATTTAGCCATACAAAACGTGGTTACAACATAAAAATACTAGGAAATAAGCCTCATATGTCTGACGTCATCTATCAGAGTGATCTAGTTTAATTGAAAGCTAATCATATACTTGACTAAAAAATACAGGTTGACAGCAATCGAAAAGACAAATTAGTTCTTAATGCAACCGCGGATTTACATTTTTAAAATTATCCTTACTTTTCAATACAGGGTTGGCCAAGTGAAGCTATACCAAACAAAATGGCGAATTTGCGTTTAAAATATTTCGACAGAAACACGGTTTATCATATTCAAATATTGCTTACTTTGAGCTGTTCTTCCATCATATTCTTGGGCAATGTATCTTTCTATGTTATAAACGTCTTTTGGTCGATAGATGTCCTCTGTCCTTCGAAATGTCCACCACCAACGACCGACTCCCTAAAACGTGTGTCCAAACTTTCAGAACGCACAACAAAGAAATTCCTCAAAATCGCACTAAACGGATATAAATTGATATAAAACGGCTCAAATTAACTACATTATGATGTTTTAACAACTATAACGACTGAAAACATGACCGGAGAAATATTGCTGGTTAGAAAACGATTTGGAACGAGGCAGGTCGATGGCCTTCACGCTTGAGGCGCACGTTGAGAAAGAGGGTCTCTGTACATTTTTGTCATTTATATGGCTGTGAACGTCCATCGACTTCATTGAAACGTGATGACGTACAGACACCCAGAGGAAGACGTAGGCAGTGTCGGTTTCTTCATAGCATTCACTGTGGCCTTAAAACAGACCCAGATCAGAGGTAAAAATTTCTGAACTGAACCCTGTCATGAAAGTGCTGTAGAAATTGTTCTGTACCACTCAGAGACAAAATTCAACTTCTTAGAAACTAGAAGGTGTTTTCTATCAATCAATAACAATAATATGCATATTGTACGATCAAGAATTTAGCACGAGGCAGTTTAATTTGGAGACACAAATATGCTAATGCGGAACAGCACCCCCTATAGTTGCAAGAAGTTAATCCAGAGAATGCCAGACTTTGATTACAAAGTTTGATGACAAAATTTGCCCATGAAGGACTGCCGCGCCACCTTCCTGTTCAAGTGAGCACAACAAGGTGAGTCCAAAAATGTATTGTATGCTGCTGCATAAATTATGTAATTTGACAGGGAGATATGTATACTGTAGCTAAGAAAGTAATACTATGTGTATGTTGTTAAGTAAGCTGTTAGTAGCCCATGTGCCTTACCCTAATAATTTGGTCCATTTTCCACTCATAATTTAGCCTACTGTGCTGACTTGGTGTACCTGTTTTAGAGAAATGTAATCATTGAATGTTGTAAGAGCTTTTATTGTCTGCTTATATGCCCCCTTTATTTATCCTACGGTTCTGACTTGGTGTACAGGGAGAATACTGTAAGAACGGGCCATGTTCTGAATTCTGTCGTTGTACATTTCAAAAGTGCTGAAGAAATAGTGATATTGACTACGTCCGTCCTAGCTCCCTAATTGATGTCTTAATCATTAATTGAATTATGGATTGCCTCTCATATGCTCATTGTCCCGTCATGCCATAGTTCGTACATCTCAATCGTCAGTAGAAACCACACTTGTTTAAGCAAGTTTGCCATATCACCTAAGTTTTTAAAAAAGCCAGTAAATGAGGCTGAATTAACTGTTTCGCTGCCAGACAAGGTTCCGCTGATAGCCAGGTGTAGCAGTGTTAAGGTGTTGGGACTGCTGTTGGGAATCTGCTGTTGGAACAGATTTATGTAGGCCCTAACAGTGCTTGTGCCCATAGAAATAGACGTGGCGTATGCGCGCAGGGGCACACAATCCTGGAGGTAAGGCCTGAGTGAAAAAGTTTGGGAACCCCTATTCTATGCAAATATTCTAAATGTCGACAAAAAATCGCTGGACAAGTTAATGGAAACATAGCTACTGTTGCAGTTCTGTTTTGCAATCTCCACCGTGCCATGCATATTTGATGAGACTGACAGTTTCCCTGAGCCAAGTGAAATCAGCATCATTATAATGGAAATATCGAATGAAATGGCAATAGAAATAAAGGTAAAATGCACGTACTTTGCTGTCATTTGAGCTGCTTGTTGTATTGTGTGTTAGCTTTAGTTGGCTAGCTAGCAAAGGAGAAGTAGCTAGCCTGCATTGCCAGCAGCATACCACCCTGCATACCACTGTTGGCTTGCTTCTGAAGCTAAGCAGGGTCGGTCCTGGTCATCCTGGAATGGGATGAGACAGTTGCTGCTGGAAGTTGGTGTTGGAGGCCAGTAGGAGGCACTCTTTCCTCTGGTCTAAAAAATATCCGATGCCCCAGGGCAGTGGTTGGGGACACTGCCCTGTGTAGGGTGCCGTCTTTCGGATGGGACGTTAAATGGGTGTCTGACTCTCTGAGGTCATTAAAGATCCCATGGCACTTATTGTAAGAGTAGGGGTGTTAACCCGGTGTCCTGGCTAAATTCCAAATTGGCCTCAACCATCATGGTCACCTAATAATCCCAGTTTATAATTGGCTGCATTCATCCCTCTCTCCCCTGTAACTATTCCCAGGTCGTTGCTGCAATGAGAAGTGTTCTCAGTCAACTTACGTGGTAAAAGATAAAAAATAAATAAATATGCCAATGTTTTGTTAGCATACAGTAGCAACCACTGCAAACAGAATGGATAGAATGAACGCAAGCCATTTGGCTAGTAACATCAGAATCTCAGAACTAACGACTGCTTTTGCCTGGATATTTTGTATGGTGGAAGGATTAGACAAACAAATGTACTGTTCATAAAATAAATATTTTTTTATGAAAACATGTCGTCATTTTTGAAATATGTTGGCAACCATTTTTAAAAGCCATAACGCCCTCGAACCCGGGAATTATAAAAATTAGTAACCTCCTATGGGCTGTTTCCTGGCATTTGGCTCGCATGTGTATTTCACAAGATATTTCCCGGGTTTTATGACTTATTGTAACGTTTCGCTGTTACCAACATTTACATTTTCCACAACGATACGTAGACAACAGTGAGAGGAACAAGGATGAGATCACAGACAGTACATATGGCGATGGAGCACGTTGTGTGTCCTATGAGTCATGGTGTGCAAGTGGCAGGGTATGCTCGCTCATTAATAGGTGACAGCCGTGTTCCAGCATCTGTCACCACACACACACACACACACACACACACACACACACACACACACACACACACACACACACACACACACACACACACACACACACACACACACACACACACACACACACACACACACACACACACACACACACAACACAACACACCACACACACACTGTCAGATCTGAGTGGGTACTAACCAGACAGAATAAAGAGAGACTCAAGAGGCACAGGGGACGACTGCCAGGCTTGCTCTCCGCGACCACCAACCCACGCTGCAGTCACTCACACACACACACACACACACACACACAAACACGCCGCAGTGCAGTCATACAGGTGGCCCATCATCACTAATGGCCCACCCACAGAGAGACCCAGCAGCACGCCAAAACACGGACACCAGGACAGTCATGGCCAACCCTACCACTCACTCAACACTGGCAAGACGGAGGAGGAAGTAAGGGAGAAAAAGAGTGAGAAAGTGAGAGAAAGAAAGAGTGAGTTGGAAGGTTTCACAGGTTGTTCACAGAAACGACAAGACACTCAGTTAAAACACCCATGATGGGAACCTAGCCTGTAACAAGTGTTTCAAGAAATAACGGTCAACCTCAATTTTACAGGGTTATGTGCTGTAGTGTATTCTTATTTCACAGCTGTGCTCCATACCTCCAGTTGACTACCCTATTCCTCTCTTCAAGATGAACAAACCACCCCCTGCATTGGGTTGAATATAATCTATATGTCTGATCTGAGGGCAAAAACACACATATTGATGGAGAGATCTTGATGGAGGGATCTGTGTAAATGTGCGGGTTCAACAACTAAAATAGAAAAAGCCCATTAATTTCCTCTGAGAGCCAATTAGAGAGGACAGGGTAATTGCGTCTGTCCTGCTCCCTCTGATGTGATGTGTCTGCTGAGTGAGCCATTGTGTTGAAGTGTTTATTATTATTTTGTCCTTGCTCCAAGGCATTTCACAGGCAGGGCACAAGGAAGAGGGAACAGAATGCGTGTGTTCGTGCCACGTTCTCACACACCAGAATAACGCCATAACAAGACGTTGGAGACAGCTGGACCACGTTGTCATCGCGGGGAAATGCGGCAGTAGAGGATCAGAAATAGAAGTGAGAGAGAGGGAGTAGAGAGAGAGAGAGAAACGGAGAGAGATAGAGAGATAGTGAGAGAGAAAGATAGAAAATGAGGGAGAAAGAGAGGGATAGCGAGAGAGAGGAGAGAGATGAAAGAGACGAGAGAGAGAAAGAGAGAGAGAGAGAGAGAGAAAGAGAGAAAGCGAGAGAGTTAGAGAGGTGGGAAGACAGAGAGAGAGATGAGAGAAACCAAGCAAACCCTAGTCACACCCTATATAGACCCCCCCAATTCAGACCTATAACCTTTCTGCCCACCCCATGTCCCCCACCCCTGCGGCAAGGACATCAACATGACAGCAGGACATATGCCCAGGCCGTGAGCAGAGCAACAGGCCCAACCCCAACTATTACACCCACCCAAGCCCCATCCTGCAACCTAAGAGGTATGTATCAGATGCTCAACATGCTCTGCTCACACTTACTGTGATGGTCCGGGCCTAAACCACACAAAAACAACACTAGACACTGTTCCATAGAACACAAAGCTTTTACGATCTCATCCTGGAATATACAGGGTCTGAGGTCATCTGTGAACGTCTCTTAGAGCGTTCACAGTCAGTCCACTGACACCCTTATCAGTCAGATCACAGCAAAATCACACTCTACTTAAAAAGAGCTTTGATAAATCATGAGGAATCAAATCCAAAGGAGCTGAATAATATTAAGAAATGCTATAGATGGAAGGAGAGTAGTGTGGAAACCTACTAAAAAACAGTTAGGCAACAACAAATTCAATCCCTTCTAGACAATTTCCTGGACAAAATGTTTCTCTGTAATAGTGAAGGTGTAAACCTGGCAGTAGAAAACCTAAACAGTACATTTGACCTCTCAGCTTCCCTATAAAATCTAAACATTTCAAGCATACAACCTAAGAAAACCACAATGACAAATGGTTTGATGAAGAATGCAAAAACCTAACAAAGAAATTGAGAAACCTATCCAACCAAAAACATAGAGACCCAGAAAACTTGAGCCTACGGCTTCACTATGGTGAATCACTAAAACAATACAGAAATACATTATGGAAAAAGAAGGAACAGCACGTCAGAAATCATCTCAATGTAATTGAAGAATCCATAAAATCTAACAACTTCTGGGAAAATTGGAAAACTCAAAATAAACAACAACACGAAGAGTTATCTATCCAACATGGAGATGTATGGATAAACCACTTCTCAATTTTTGGGGGGCTCTATAACAAACAACAAACAGCAAAACATATACATGATCAAATAAAAATATTTTAAAGACTACCAGAACCCACTGGATTCTCCAACCCCAAAAGGCCTGTGGTGTTGATGGTATCCTAAATGAAATGATAAAATATACAGACCACAAATTCCAATTGGCTATACTTAAACTCTTTAACATCATCCTCAGCTCTGGTATCTTCCCCAATATTTGGAACCAAGGACTGATCACCTGACACCCTTCATCCACAAAAGTGGAGACAAATTTGACCCCAATAACTGCAGTGGGACATGCGTCAACAGCAACCTTGGGAAACTCCTCTGCATTATCATTAACAGCAGACTCGTTGTTTTCCTCTGCGAAAACAATGTACTGAGCAAATGTCAAATTGGCTTTTTACCAAATTACCGTACAACAGACCACGTATTCACCCTGCACATCTTAAATGACAAACAAACAAACCAAAACAAATGCAAAGTCTTCTCATGCTTTGTAATTTCAAAAGGCTTTCGACTCAAATTGGCACCAGGGCCTGCTATTCAAATTGATGGAAAGTGGTGTTGGGGAAAAACATCAACATTATAAAATCCATGTACACAAACAACAAGTGTTTGGTTAAAATTGGCAAAAAAACACACATTTCTTTCCACAGGGCCGGGAGTGAGATAGGGATGCAGCGTAAGCCCCTCCCTCTTCAACATATATATAAACAAATTGGCAAGGGCACTAGAACAGTCTGCAGCACCCGACCTCACCCTACTAGAATCTGAAGTCAAATGTCTACTGTTGGCTGATGATTTGGTGCATCTGTCACCAACCCAAGGAGGGCCTACTGCAGCCACCTAGATCTGTCCCCAAACCAAGGAGGCCTACAGCAGCACCTAGATCTGTCCCCAACCAAGGAGGGCTTACAGCAGCACCTAGATCTGTCCCAACCAAGGAGGCCTACAGCAGCACCTAGATCTGTCCCAACCAAGGAGGGCCTACAGCAGCACCTAGATCTGTCCCAACAAGGAGGGCCTACAGCAGCACCTAGATCTGTCCCAACCAAGGAGGCCTACAGCAGCACCTAGATCTGTCCCAAACCAAGAGGGCCTACAGGAGCACTAGATCTGTCCCAACCAAGGAGGGCGCTACAGCAGCACCTAGATCTGTCCCAACCAAGGAGGCCTACAGCAGCACCTAGATCTGTCCCAACCAAAGAGGGCCTACAGCAGCACCTAGATCTGTCCCAACCAAGAGGCCTACAGCAGCACCTAGATCTTCCAACGGACATACACATGTCACCTAGATCTCCAACCATGGAGGGCCTACAGCAGCACCTAGATCTTTTGCACAGATTCTGTCAGACCTAAGACAAAAATAATGGTGTTCCAAAAAGGTCCAGTTCCCAGGACCACAAATAGAAATTCCATCTAGACACAAAAACGATACATACCTCGCCTAAACATCAGTGCCACAGGTAACTTCCACAAAGCTGTAAACGATCTGAGAGACAAGGCAAGAAGGGCCTTCTATGCCTCATCAAAAGGAACATAAAATTCAACACACCAATTAGGAAAAAATACTGGCAAAAAATACTTGAATCAGTTTTAGAACCCACTGCCCTTTATGGTTGTGAGGTCTGGGGTCTGCTCACCAACCAAGAATTGACAAAATGGGACAAACACTAAATTGGAGACTCTGCCTGCAGAATTCTGCAAAGAATCCTCTGTGTACAACGTAAAACACCAAATGATGCATGCAGAGCAGAATTAGGCCGATACCCGCAAATGATCAAAATACAGAAAATAACCATTAAATTCTACAACCCCCTAAAAGGAAGCAATTCCCAAACCTTCCATAACAAAGAAATCACCTATAGAGAAACAACCTGGAGAGGAGCCCCCTAAGCAAGCTGGTCCTGGGGCTCTGTTCACAAACACAAACAGACCCATAGAGCCACAGAACAGCAACACTATTAGACCCAACCAAATCATGATAAAATAAAAAAGATAATTACTTGACACATGGAAAGAATTTACCAAAAACAGAGCAAACTAGAGTGCTATTTGACCCTTAACAGAGTGTACACAGAGCAGCAGAATACCTGACCACTGTGACTGACCCAAAATTAAGGAAATCTTTGACTACTGTACGTACAGACTCAATGAGTATAGCCTTGCCATTGAGAAAGGCCGCCGAAGCAGATCTGGCTCTCAAGAGAAGACAGGCTATGTACACACTGCCCACAAAATGAGGTGGAAACTGAGCTGCACTTCCTAAACCTCCTGCCAAATGTATGACCATATTAGAGACACATATTTCCCTCAGATTACACAAACCCACAAAGAATTTGAAAACAAATCAAATTTTGATAAACTCCCATATATATTGGGTGAAATACCACAGTGTGCCATCACAGCAGCAAGATTTGTGATCTGTTGCCACAGAAAAGGGCAACCAGTGAATTACAACACCATTGTAAATACAATTCTATATTTATGTTTATCATATTTTCCATTTTGTACTTCAACTATTTGCACATTATTACAAACACTGTATATATACATAATGACATTTGAAATCTATTTATTATTTTGGAACTTCTGATGTGTAATGTTTACTGTAAATCTTTTATTGCTTCACTTGCTTTGGCAAGGTTAACATATGTTTCCATGCAATAAAGCCCTTGAATTGAATTGAATTGAGAGAGAGAGAGAGAGAAGAGAGAAGAGAGAGAGAGAGAGAGAGTTTTTGAGTTTTTATAAAACCTTTATTTTATACTCAAGTGTTAACATAAATAATGACACACTGCCTTTTCAGAAATGAAACAACAAATCTAATTCCAACAAAAATAAATACATAACATATACATTCAACTAATTTCATCAGCAAAAAATAATTTCCCCTCCTCTACAAAACAAAGCGCTCCTTCGTAGGCCCACTTCTCCTCAAACAATAGGAGATCTTTTACAGCTGAGAAGAACTCAAAATCTACTTTTATTCTTGCTTTCACTAATCCTTTAAAACACCATTACATCCTGCCCATATCCCGTTCTATCTTATGTTTCCTACTTCCTACATTTGACATTTTCTTTTCTGTTGCTTACTATGTCGAAACCCCAAAATAAAACAGTGTTATTGAAAAACTCCCCACAGCTTTAAACAAAGATTCAGCATTTCCAATAGAGGTTTTATCCTCTCACACTCCATAAAAACAGTGAAAAATGGTTTCTTATTATTACAAAAAGGACATCCATCTCTAACATCTGAGTTATAACAGATACAAAAGCATTAACTGCAATGATGCCATGTAACACCCTCCATTGCATATCACCAGTACCCTTTTGTAACGGTGGCTGTACAGTGCTCTCCATTCTGGCTTTTACCTTGTCATCAATGCCCAATTTTACCCTCCATGGAGTGTCCTTTTCTATTTTTCAATTTATCTTTATTCAACCCTTGACACACCCCCTATACAAGTCCTTCCCATTCACCTCATCCAAACCCACCTCCTCCACACCCTCTCAATCCAGCAATAACGCCTTTCTTTCTAACTCTGGGGATATTTGGTGTAATCCCTAGTCTTGGAAATGAGACGTCTTCAATCTTGTACCTTCTTCTTGTGGCTACTAAGCATTACCCCACTCTTCCGCTGACAGAGCCTTCCTGCAGCTCCCCAGCATATGTCCGACATACCTTTCCGACCTCACCCCCAAATGTTCAGCCACCCGTCTTCCATCCATTAAGGCGGGCCCAGCCATGGCCATAACTCTTTTAAGGTGATGATTTGCCCTTCACCAGAATCTTGAGAAATGTGGAACAGCTGCAGTTGTACAATCCAGTCTTGCCCCATACACCAGAGGTTCCTCCAACAGCCAATGCACTGACTCCGCTGAAGTTTCGTCTGGACACCTTAATTATGCTCCACACTCTGAGAAGGCCTCTGTAAAACGGAGCTACTCCTCTCCTAGAAATCTGGCTACTATCAACCAGAAATAAAGCCTTCTTTAAACCTAATCCTCTAACCCTCTGTAATACAAGACCTGCCACCCCTCTCCACACCACATTTTCCGGTCATAAAGCAACCTTTGAATAAACTGAAACCGGAAAGCAGCAGCCCTACTAGCAACGATGCTACAAGACCTTGTCCCCCTCCTCTTTTGACAAATACAAAACACTTTGTGGAACCCAGTGATATTTATCCAAAAGAAATCCACAAAATTGCCTGTTATCTT
>NC_036857.1:23569857-23571465 GCF_002910315.2 Salvelinus sp. IW2-2015 | reverse complement strand
TGAGATAGGAGAGATGAGAGAGAGAGAGAGAGAGAGAGAGAGAGAGAGAGAGAGAGAGAGAGAGAGAGACGAGAGAGAGAAAACGCGGAACAGGCAGATGTGCAGATGGCCCAGCATTCAACACTTCAGTGACACAATCAAGCTGTCAGGGGCGGATGAATAAAACGAAAAAAACATTAAGTACTTTCACCCACAGCAGTAAGTAATTTACACTCCCACTTAACTGCAAGGAGAGCAAAAATCCAAAATAGGCCCAACCTTGGAAAGGTTTCGTATTACTCATTCACACACACTGTATCCCCCCACACATTTTCACACTCCACCAGGGATGACCTTTTATTACAGTTGAGTATACCTGCTGGTGACACACACATACACAGTCTTGTACAGCTAATATTGTAGGGACACACAATTCAGTCCCATTCAAAATCGTATTTTCCCTAAACCTACATTCTTAATTTAACCTTTATTTAACTAGGCAAGTCAGTTAAGAACAAATTCTTGTGAGGACTTCTAGTTAAACACATCCACACACACACAAATGGCAAGTGGGCAGGAACAAGACACGACAACGCATCCCAATCATTTCACATGCTCCTCGCTCAAATGAGTCACTATTAAACAAAACCAAATTGCTTAATGGAGTAATCTCCTCCCCCTTCGCCATCGGAAATGAGGTGTGGTGAGAAGTAGAATGCATTGTTTTGCATACTAACAAGGAAACATTGGATATCCTTATCCTTTCCAACTTAAGGAGGATACTTTCCACTCCACAATGGTGAAGAAACACATTTCCTTACAGGTTCATCAGACTTCTGTGAAAGCAAGCCAATTAATGTGTCTAAAGGCACCTGTGAAAGATAACAGAGCAACTGACAACACTCAGTTGGATTGCTTGTTTTACTCTGGCTAACACTGTCGATTTCAGCTCTGTCTGATAAGCCCCAGTGCACAGTAAAGGTTTGCAATCTGAATTGGAAACTTCGATGCACTATAAAAGCTTAGAGGCACCATTAAACACAATGGGATCAAAATAGTCAGTATAGGCTACCCAAAATAGCCATCATACAGTAGGTTATTTGCTTTTCCCTGTGTGTTATCCATATCAAACAGATAGAAGTAGTGTTCTAAGAGTGTGTGTGTGTGCATATACTGTTGAAGTTGAAGTTGAAGTTTACATACACCTTAGCCAAATACATTTAAACTCCGTTTTTTTTTTTTACAATTCCTGACATTTAATCCTAGTAAACATTCCCTGTCTTAGTTTAGTTAGAATCACCACTTTATTTTAAGAATGTGAAATGTCAGAATAATAGTAGAGAGAATAATTTATTTCAGCTTTTATTTCTTTCATCACATTCCCAGTGGGTCAGAAGTTTACATACACTCAATTAGTATTTGGTAGCATTGCCTTTAAATTGTTTAAGTTGGGTCAAATGCTTCGGGTAGCCTTCCACAAGCTTCCCACAATAATTTGGGTGAATTTTGGCACATTCCTCCTGACAGAGCTGGTGTAACTGAATCAGGTTTGTAGGCCTCCTTGCTCGCACACGCTTTTTCAGTTCTCTGGATAGGTTATCTTAAATTAATTTGAGTCAATTGGAGGTG
>NC_036857.1:23500206-23569075 GCF_002910315.2 Salvelinus sp. IW2-2015 | reverse complement strand
ATCTTCTAAAGCCATGACATCATTTTCTGGAATTTTCCAAGCTGTTTTAAAGCGCAGTCAACTTAGTGTATGTAAACTTCTGACCCACTGGAATTGTGATACAGTGAATTATAAGTGAAATAATCTGTCTGTAAACAATTATTGGAAAAATGACTTGTGTCATGCACAAAGTAGATGTCCTAACCGACTTGCCAAAACTATAGTTTGTTAACAAGACATTTGTGGAGTGGTTGAAAAATGTGTTTTAATGACTCCAACCTAAGAGTATGTAAACTTCTGACTTCAACTGTATGTTGTTGTTTTTATATTGTTGGCAGATAAAGCACACCAAAAGCAGCATTCATGTTATTCATATTTCTCCAACATTGAACAATAAACACAAACAAATAAATTGACAATGTAATTAATTCTCCTTTATTGTAAATGCAGATTGTTGGCATTCTGTTGTTGAGATTGGTGTCTCTATGATCAAACATTGCTTTTTAATAACTTTCCTTACCCCCTATGCTCCTGGACATAGGGGGTTACTAATATCACTTCGGTTACTTATATCACCCTGACTAAGAAGAGAGGGAACAAATAAAGGACAAAACAATTACTGCACATCCAACATTACATTACATGCCAACATGTCTGTCTGAACTCCTGGGTATGAGAGGTGAGCAATGGAGAGGGTAAGCCTGATGAGAGCTTAGCGGACATGGGTGTCATGGTTTGATCCAGACAGGGATTTAGGGTCTCTCTTCTTTCTGCCTGGCCTTCCTGCATGTCCGTCAAGGAGGAAGCTCGGCTCGGCTCGCATCACATCCATGGTAATACCCTGATACCTTAATCCAGGCTGGCCTTTACAGCGTGGCCCAGCCGGCCCATGCAGATATGAAATGTAGATGGGGAATTGAGGGTGTCAATGGGGAAATGCCAGGATCAGAATTTGACATCGTCATTAACTCTCCTTTGTTCTTCAGTGTGTCAGAGAGAGGGGGGCCTCGGAAGATGGGGCAGGGGATACGAGACCAAAGGAAATCCACAGAGACCTTCAGGAGGACCTTACCAGGTCGGTAGTAATTGAATCACATACTCAAGCGCACATATGCTACACACACGTACATATACACATTGATGACATTCTTCATGATAACCATAGGTTACAGCACTGTGTTTCATGTCTCTAAATGGTCTCTAAATTAGCCTATAGTCATACTGTACTTCTTTGTGAGTCATGTAAACAAGGCTAGCTAGTTTAGTGGCGGTTATGAGTGCTTGCTAGTCTCCACAGGAGAGAAGTAGGGCCCCTGGCTCCACAGCCCAGCAGCTGTCTGCTCGCAGCTCTCTCTCTCTCACTCTCTCTGCTACTGCTAAAAATGTAAATTAGCTTCATTCAAAGTTTCATTTTTTCATCATGTATTATTTAAAATGAAATCGCTCTGAAGCACCACCAAATGTATCATGTAGGACTGCCATCATTATCTATGAAAATAATATAAAAAATGTACGACTAGCCTTAGGATTGCCTACAAAAATACATTTTCCCAAAGACATTTCTCTATATATCGGACGCGCAGTAACTTCTATTAGATGCATGAGAAACAGAGGTAGCATTGTATATGCATGTAATGAAATGTGTAGAAATCTTGGAGATGCATCAACTATAAACTGAGTGTACAAAACTTTAAGAAAACCTGCTCTCTTTCTATTTGCCATATATTTTTCAACTGTGCTGTGATGTTTTACAAAAGTTCTGAAACTTTCTATTCTCATAATGTCTACAGATTGTCAAAGAAAGATAAATATTTTTGCAAGATTTTTTATTATATTATTGATCTATTGATTATGAATTTTGAAAACACCTGCTCTTCCCATGACATAGACTGACCAGGTGAAAGTTATGATCCCTTATTGATTTCACCTATGAAATCCACTTCAATCCCTCTCCTTTGTTCTTCAGTGTGTTCTTCAGAATGAAGGGGAGGAGACAGGTTAAAGAAGGATTTTTAAGTCTTGAGACAATTGAGACATGGATTGTGTATGTATTCCGTTCAGAGGGTGAATGGGCAAGACAAAATATTTAAATGCCTTTGAACCAAGGATGGTATTAGGTGCCAGGCGCAAAGGTTAGTGTGTTTCAAGAACTGCAACGCTGCTGGGTTTTCCAAGATCCAACACCCAAAGGACATCCAGCCAAATTGAGACAACTGTGGGAAGCATTGGAGTCAAAATAGGCCAGCATACCTTGTAGGGTCCATGCCCTGATGAATTGAGGCTGTTCTGAGGGCAAAAGGAGTGCAAATCAATATTAGCACGGTGTTCCTAATGTTTAATACACTCAGTGTATACACTGATTACTCATGTATGAATTGGACCGACAATCATCACCCAGTTGTCTAGTTCAACAAGAACCAAAGTTATGTTGTTGTTAAATATGGATGATGTAATAAACAATGCATGGAAACAACTACAAATAACTCGTGAATTGCCCTTTTTTTCACTGGCTTTACCAAGTAATTCAAAAAGTACACTTTGACACTTGCTCATGAACAGAGGAATGTGATACTACTACTGTATTAGGTAAATCATAAGATAATTTACCAATCATACAAATGTACCATCATCCATAATAACGACTATTAACACATGCTCCAACAGCCTTTCAGCCATACAGAATGTGCCCGCAGATTCCTCAGCGCCTGAGAAATCACATAGACAAGCCTGCAGTCTGTCTAACAACAACCATGACCCTGCCTGTAGACTGCTGTGTATGTTCCATCTCTCTGCATGGACAGCTCATGTCCTGTGCCGGCATCTCCGAGACCTTTGTCTCTTCATTGCACGAGAAAACAACCTCCTTTACACCACACACTTTGAAAGCTTCCATTCAGCTCTCTCTTCAGGTCTGATCTGATGTGTGTTTGTGTGTGCGTGTGTGTATCAGAGCCATCTCTCAGGGAGCAGCATTCCAACCAGCTGAATCCCCGAGACCCGTAATAACCCAGCAATCCCTCCCTCCCTCCCTCCCTCCCTCCCTCCCKCCCCAGCTCTTGTCCTTAGCCCTAGCCCTCAGCCCTCAGCCCTGCGCACCACCAAGTACACAAGCACACACACGCATGCACACACAAACACACACACCTGCTGATGTGGTCATGTGAGAAAGACTCCGACATGATGTCGAAAGACAACCTAGAGACCGTAGCTCCCAGTTCAGCCAGGTCACGCATGATACAAGTCAGTATTCGACATCCATCCATGTCTGAGGACGTCGGGAGATGACATAGAAACCGGTCACTAGGGTCAACAATAGGTTATGCTAGGGCATTGTGCATAGAGATGGCGGATGGGCGTAAGCATCTGCCTCTGATTCCAAAAGGTTGCAAGTTCAAATCCAGCAATAGAAGGTTGTTTTTGAGACTCCAAAGGTTGCAAGTTCGAATCCCAGCCATAGAAAGTTTTTTATTTTTGTTTTAAGCCTATCCCAAACCTTAACCCTTATCATAAGCGATCGGAGTTAATGACTAACCTTAAGATTTCGGGGTTAATGCCTAAAATTAACCCTAACCTTAAAAATTCGGAATTAATGCCTAAAATTGACCTTAAACACATTGAAATTTGACGTTTGCAATCATTTCTAAATGTTACATTGAGAAACATGCATGAACGTCTAATTCTGACGTGAGACTGTGAGAGCTAGTTGCCCAGTAAGGCTTTTTACTTCTTACCGTTAAGTGTTCTTAGTGTGTTAGCACTCTTTCTGTCTGTGTATAGTAAACATCTTGTCACAGGATATTGTGGTCATGGGAACTGTCAGGTAGAACAAATATTCTATTAGCTGTCTAAGCTTTGCTTTTGTGAAGAACCACAGAACACATTCAGTCTTTTACGTGGGTTCCACTCAAATTGCTTCTAAATGTTGCATAATATAAAAACGTCTGGGCCATATGACTTTGAATTCAGATGTGTTTTTAGGGAATATTATTGTTATGCTTTTGAAGTTGATATTTTCCTTTCATTCTTAATTTCTAATTTCAGAGGATCGTACCCTTCATCTCAATTTCTGCCTAACATGACATACCCAAATCTAACTACCTGTAGCTCAGGACCTGAAGCAAGGATATTATTATTCTTGATACTATTTGAAAGGAAACACTTTCAAGTTTGTGGAAATGTGAAATTAATGTAGGAGAATATAACACATTAGATCTCGTAAAGATAAAAAAAAAACATGCCTTTTCTATACACTACCGGTCAAAAGTTTGGAAACACCTACTCATTCAAGGGTTTTTCTTTATTTTTACTATTTTCTACATTGTAGAATAATAGTGAAGACATCAAAACTATTAAATAAGACATATGAAGTCATGTAGTAACCAAAAAAGTGTTAAACAAATCAAAATATATTTTATATTTGAGATTCTTCAAATAGCCACCCATTGCCTTGATGACAACTTTGCACACTCTTGGCATTCTCTCAACCAGCTTCATGAGGTAGTCACCTGGAATGCATTTCAATTAACAGGTTTTCCTTCTTAAAAGTTAATTAGTGGAATTTCATTCCTTCTTAATGCATTTGAGCCAATCAGTTGTGTTGTGACAAGGTAGGGGGTATACAGAAGATAGCCCTATAGGGTAAAAGAACAGCTCAAATAAGCAAAGAGAAATGATAGTCCATCATTACTTTAAGACATGCAGGTCAGTCAATACGGAACATTTCAAAAACTTCAATCGTTTCTTCAAGTACTATCGCAAAAACCATCAAGCGCTATGATGAAACTGGCTCTTATAAGGACCGCCACAGGAATGAAAAACCCCAAGTTACCTCTGCTGCAGAGGTTATGATCATTAGAGTTACCAGCCTCAGAAATTGCAGACCAAATAAATGCTTTACAGAGTTCAAGTAACAGACACATCTCAAATTCAACTGTTCAGAGGAGACTGTGTGAATCAGGCCTTCATGGTCAAATTGCTGCAAAGAAACCAATACTAAAGGACACCAATAAAAAGAAGAGACTTGCTTGGGCCAAGAAACACAAGCAATGGACATTAGACCAGTGGAAATTTGTCCTTTGGTCTGGAGTCCAAATTTGCGATTTTTGGTGGTTTGGGATTAGTTGGACTATCATTTGTTTTTCAACAGGACAATGACCCAACACACCTCCAGGCTGTGTAAGGGCTATTTCACCAAGAAGGAGAGTGATGGAGTGCTGCATCAGATGACCTGGCCTCCACAATCCCCTGACCTCAACCAAATTGAGATGGTCTTAGATGAGTCGGACTGCAGAGTGAAGGAGAAGCAATCAACAAGTGCTCAGCATATGTGGGAACTCCTTCAAGACTGTTGGAAAATCATTCCAGGTGAAGCTGGTTGAGAGAATGCCAAGAGTGTGCAAAGCTGTCATCAAGGGAAACATTGACTATTTGATCTCAAATATAAAATCTATTTTGATTTGTTTAACACTTTTTTGGTTACTACAATTTCTGCAATAATCTCATCCAAATGTGTATTCTTGAAGTTCGATTTAGCGTTTAAACTCTTATTAGCCATGTTGTACTTTTTCACTTTTGAGAAAACTTTGTAGAAGAAAGCGAGTGCTGTGTCCTGTAATTTTCAATGGAGAATGAATCGCGCTGCGCACAGCCATAGGACAACGGCCATTACTACTACAAAGGGCCATCACATACTCATGTAAAGCCCAGCTCATTGGCTATCTAGCTAGCTATGTTTCAAAATGATAGGACAGTCTCTTGGACCAAGAGACTGTCAATCAAGTGAACCCGTCTCATTGGTGGGTAATGATGGCTGTCCTTCGTGGGCTAATAGACGTGTTGTGTAGCCAATAAGTAATGTAGAATGATGAAACTACATTTGCTTGCCTTCTGGAGTGTCTGACGATTACACAGAAACTGAACTTGACCGGGTGAAACAAAGTTAAGCCATTTAGATTTCATAGATCGTTTTGTTGCAAGTTGAAAGAGTCGAAATTCATGCAAAATGCAGTATACAACATGGATCGTGTTTCGGATATAAAATTTGGTTTTATCAAACAAAACTATGCTACATTTAATCTCTGGGACCCTCAGGATGACAAACCAGAGCAAAATTACTGAATGTAAGTACATTATATACCGTCAGAGGGGAATGTATCAAACCAGTTGCCTTGATAAAAGTGATTTGTTGTTGTGCACCATCCTCAAACAATAGCATGGTATTTTTTCCCGCTGTAATAGCTACTGTAAATTCGACACTGCAGTTATATTAACAATCATTTAAGCTTTCTGACCATAAGACGTGTCACACCTTGATCTGTTTCACCTGTCCCTGTGATTGTCTCCACCCCTCCAGGGGTCACTTGTTTTCCCCAGTGTACTTATCCCTGTGTTTCCTGTCTCTCTGTACCAGTGTATTTATCCCTGTGTTTCCTGTCTCTCTGTACCAGTGTATTTATCCCTGTGTTTCCTGTCGCTCTGTGCCAGTTCGTCTTGTTTCCAAGTCAACCTGCGTTTTTCCCGTTCTCCTGCTTTTTGCATTCTCCTTTTTCTAGTCCTCCCGGTTTTGACCCTTGCCTGTTTCTGGACTTTGTACCCGCCTGCCTGACCATTCTGCCTGCCTGACCATTCTGCCTGCCTTGACCATGATCCTGCCTGCCACTCTGTTCCCCCTGGACTCTGATCTGGTTTTGATCTTTTTGCCTGTCCACGACCATTCTCTTGCTTAAACATTGTAAGATTCCAACCATCTGCCTCCTGTGTCTGCATCTGGGTCTCGCCTTGTGCCTTGATAACATGTCTTTGTCCCGGAAAGTTGGCTTTTGTTTACAATGCCATTCTAGTCAAATATCACATACTGAGCAGCAACTGTGCCGATTTCGGGACACTGATCCAATTGAGGTTAAATCCCAGATATACAGCACATTGATGTACAGCAGCCTAACCACAGATTTAATTTCTGTTGTAGAAACCTACGTTTTCTGTTTTCTTTGGGATAGCCTTATAATTACAGAGGAAAAACAATAAAGACTTCAAACATGCAGAGTTCATCTGTTCACCTGTTTCGTCTTTCTACATTACGCATTGGCTACACAACACGTCTATTAGCTTACTTTTTTTTGTGACAGAATCAATGCAAATCCTTGACAGTAGATCAGATACTGTGTACTGACGTTTATATTTCTATTCGCTGTAGTTCAACCAACACATAATCCCAATGAATAGTGAGTCAGTTTGGCAGGCAGGTGCTCTCTCTCTCACACATCATACACCAGGAAATACTGTAAGTCCATTTGCTTGCTATTTATCCCTCTGTGAAACAGTGACTGTACACTGAGAACAGGTCTGCGTCCTGGTTTTCATCTGAAATGGCACCTGTGAAGGCCCTGTGAAGGCTGTGGTCAAAAGTAATGCACTATATAGGGAAAAGTAATGCCATTTCAGACGAAACTCTGGCCTGATGTATTTAAAGGTCTTTCTGTAGCCTAGTAGAGATAAATCCTCTGTGCTATGTGGGAGCAGGGTGGGAGCACCATCAGTCTCTGACCGCAGTCCCCATGGGAATGGGGTGCCTATGTGACCGATGGCCAGACCAAGCCGTGCTAAATCACAGTTGGTTTGCATCCCAAATGGCACCCCATTCCCTGATTTAGTGCACTACTTTTGACCAGGGTCCAAAGGTCTCGAGTCAAAAGTAAAGGGAGTAGGGTGCCATTTGGGACACAGCCTTGATCAGATCACCACCATTACAGAGCTCACAGCTTTAAGAGGTAATGTATGAAATAGCGAATATCATGCTTTTTTTGCCTCACTATACAGAGGCCCTGCTGTTTTCAGTGAGATAGTCTAACTGTGCCTTACAAAGTAGGTACTTTAACAACCATAGAAAAGAATAGAATGTATCACACAGCATAATATATTTTTATATAGTTATTTTACCCTGTAGACTGTGTTGTTGTTTAAGCCTAATTAGAGAGTGCAGTAAAGCTCCACAGTAAATAACAATGATTTGTAAAAAGGGGTCTGGCTAAGCTAGGGGACACCCGGTGTGTCTATGCTTGACTTGTTACAGCCCTGTAAAATGGCACTTAAACCATTATGAAGCGGGACAATAAGGAGGCCAGCTCCATGGGAGGAGCAGACCAGACAATGGCCAAGCTCAGCTGGATGGCAGTGATCACGCTCCTCCTCCTCTACCTCCTCCTCCACTACCCCCTCCTTCTCCTCTATCACCTCCTCCTACTCTATTCCCACCTCCTCCTCCTTCTCCTCTAGTCCACACCAGTTATTATTTTGCGGTCATTACCAGGAAACAGGCAGAATGGGCTCTAATTGCCCCTTTAATTGCTGTGTAAATCCAGGCCATTGCAGAGCCCACAATCAAAGCATAATTTCACCATGAAACGCAGCCAGTCTGTCTGGGACACTGGCTCAGACTGTTGGAGGTACAGCTAGCTTCAATGGAAACAGATGGACATGCACCCTGAATTCTGGAATACATCCTAAAACACAAATATCCTCCTTCCCAAAAATACAAACCCAATATTACCAATAGGAAGTGACTCATTGTAGCTATTGATATCATTCTTAAAGACAAAGAGTCAAAATAGAGCCATCGGTTGTAGTTACTAGACTAACAACTAGCCTATAGGTGTTTCTGTGCCGACTGAGGCAACATCTAAGAGTAATCACTGATCACCACTATGTCCATTGTCCTCTAACCAGACACTTAATCTGAACTCAATGAATCAATGATGCAGAACTGATGATCACATTCTCTCTTCACGTTGAAATACATTTTACTAACCCAGTGTCCTGAGAGACAGCTCTAGTATGAAAAACATTTCAGTAGCCTGACAATCCAGTGGCACTGAAGAATCTATTGCTCCAGAAGGTACATAGGCTGTGTCCCAAATTGTACCCTATTCCCCCTATGGGTCCTGGTCAAAAGTAGTGCACTATAAAGGAAATAGTCTGCCACTTGGGATGGACACAGATTCCTCCTGCTCATCATTGACAGAATAAGCTGCCAGTCAAACAGGGCACCTGCAGTTGTGCTGATTTGTCTGTAAGCTTCCGAATGCTGATTGATTCTCGGCTGAAGACTTAAGCATATGATTGATACCACATGTTTATTGTTCACACATGACTGCCTCGTGCTGACAGACGGACTCTCCACGGTCCATCATCATGTGACTACACTAACAGTCAGGGATGGGCTGTCTGTCTGAATTCACCGATAGACAGCTTAAATTGATTATATACCCATTATGATAAACAGTTGGTTAACAGTTTGGATGCATTGAATGTTTCATTTCAAACCTTGTATTCTACCAGCCGGTTGCATTGAGAACACATTCTTATTCAGGACATTGATCTTCAGAAGCCAGCAGACGGATGCAGTTTTGTTGGATAGTATGTTGTGTGGACCATCCCCCAAACCAAAATCAAATCAAATCACATTTTATTGGTCACATACACATGTTTAGCAGATGTTATTGCGGGTGTAGCGGAATGCAAACACACCTGTATAAGATCATTATTAACAAGACAAGTCATGATTATGAAAGCAGAAACAGTATGTAGGCGGTGGTGTAAAGTACTTCAGTAAAAAGTACTACTTAAGTAGTTTTCGGGGGTATCTGAACTTGACTATTTATATTTGTTTACTTCACTACATTCCTAAAGGACATAATATACTTTTTCCTTCATGCATTTTCCCTGACACCCAAAAGTGTCACCTGTCTTTGTGCTTGTGCTTGTCTCCACCCCCCTCCAGGTAAAGGGGGATATCTAGTCAGTTGTACAACTGAATGCCTTCAACCGAAATGTGTCTTCCACATTTAACCCAAGCCCTCTGAATCAGAGAGGTGCAGGGGGCTGCCTTAATTAACATCCACACTGCCTTGCTTAGGGGCAGAACAACAGATTTTTAACTTGTCAGCTCTGGGATTCAATCCAGCAACCTTTCGGTTACTGGCCCAATGCTCTAACCACCAGGCTACCTGTGTCGCCGGTCTTCCCGATTATCCCCTGTGCATTTATACCTGTGTTCTCTGTTTGTCTGTTGCCAATTCGCCTTGTCTTGTCAAGCCTACTAGCGTGTTTTTTCCGTGCTCCTGGTTTTCCTAGTCTCTGTTTTCTAGCCCTCCCGGTTCCGACCTTTTCTGCCTGCCCTGACACTGAGCCCACTTGCCTGACCATTCAGCCTTCCCCGACCTCGAGCCTGCCTGCCGCCCTGTACCTATCGGACTCAGACCTGGTTAATGAACTTATGCCTATCCTCGACCGGCCTATTGCCTGCCCCTTGTATTTTAATAAATATTAGAGACATGAACCATCTGCCTCCTGTGTCTGCATCTGGGTCTCGCCCTGTGTCGTTATAAAAGTACTCATTACATTTTGAATTCTTAGCAGGACAGGACAATGGTCCAATACACACACTTATCAAGAGAACAACCCTGGTCAACTACAGGAAAAGGAGGACCGAGCACGCCCCCATTCTCATCGACGGAGCTGCAGTGGAGCAGGTTGAGAACTTCAAGTTCCTTGGTGTCCACATCAACAACATAGTATAATGGTCCAAACACACTAAGACAGTCGTGAAGAGGGTACAACAAAGCCTATTCCCCCTCAAGAGACTGAAAAGATTTGGCATGGGTCCTCAGATCCTCTACAGCTGCACCATCGAGAGCATCCTGACTGGTTGCATCACTGCCTGTTATGGCAACTGCTTGGCCTCCGTCCACAAGGCACTACAGAGGGTGGTGCGTACGGCCCAGTACATCACTGGGGCCAAGCGTCCCGCCATCCAGGACCTCTACACCAGGCGATGTCAGAGGAAGGCCCTAAGGCCCTCTACCACCAAGCCATAAGACTCCTGAACAGCTAATCAAAGGGCTACCCAGACCCCTCTTTTACACTGCTGATACTCTCTGTTTATTATCTATGCATGGTCACTTTAACTCTACCTACATGTACATATTACCTCAATTACCTCAGCTAACCAGTGCCCCCACACATTGACTCTGTACCAGTACCCCCTGTATATAGCCTCGCTATTGTTATTTTACTGCTGCTGTTGAATTATTTGGTCCTCTTATTTTCATATAAAAAAAATAATAATGTTTTACTTATTTATTTTTTACTTAACACGTTTTTCTTCTTAACTTCTTAAAGCATTGTTGGTTAAGGGATTGTAAGTAAGCATTTCACTGTAAGGTCTACACCTGTGGTATTCGGTGCATGTGACAAATAAAATGTGACTTGATTTGATTTGATTTTGATCCCTACTGCCTCTGATCTGGTGGTCTCACTTTGTTTGTCAGTTATGTCTGAGGGTCGGAATGTGCCCCTGGCTATCAATAAATAAATAGAACAAGAACATTGTGCCGTTTGGTTTGCTTAATATAAGGAATTTGAAATTATTCATATTTTTTACTTTTGATACTTAAGTATATTTTAGCAAATTGCATTTACTTTTGATACTTAAGTCATTTTTTATTAAGTTATTTTTACTTTTACTTAAGTATGACAATTGGGTTCTTTTTCAACCACTGTATATAAGTGTGTAGGCCTATATATGTTCACCTCAAGTGTGTAGGCCTATATATGTTCAGAATGTAGTGGAACTGCAAAATTGACAATAGCACACACCCTAAAACCCAATGTTAATGGAGAATCCATAGGGCCACGTTCCTAATGTAGCAGAAAGAAAGACTAACTCCCTCCCTCTGAGACTGAGAGAGATACTGTAGCTAATGGATCCATGACGCAATGAGCCACCACAAATGAAAATGGACAAAGACACTTTCCCCTTTTCAATGAGAAAAGACTGCAGAGAACTGCTACATACTATGAATCATTATGTGGGATGTTTGCTATGGAGATTTGGAGCACACTGAGTAGGCGTTACTTTAGGCAAGACTGGCCAAGAACTCTTGCTGTTCTTCTGAAAGGAATAAGTTCAGGCTGGTGTCAGTAGTCACTAAGTGTGATGAAAAAGTACGTTGTTCAAAAAGGTAATACTGCACTGACATCTTTCTGCAGGACAACACTAAGAAAGCCAAGCCAATTACCTAAGTGTTCCACAGTTTCCATTTTGTGCCAGTTGTGTCCTGTCCCTGTGGCTGAGGTAAAAGAAAGAGCAGCTAGTGCACACCGCTCTGCTCCTGACAGTGGAGTCAATTATCCTTCCTCCCGTAGCCTCAGTGTCCCTCCTTTTCCCCCATCCGCCGTCTGTGGAGCAGATAGAATTGGATCATAATTGGATCACTCAGAGGAATGATGATGACATGCCCTTGGCTGTAGTATCACACACTGGTCTCCCTCAGGTCCACACACACAACCGTCTGCAGGGTTAATTTCCTAGTCTAACCTTTAAAGAAGCGGGATGCAGGCAGTGACATGCATTAATGATAGATAGCTTCCCTTAGCACATATTAACATTGACAATGGAACTTTATACCTAAAATAGCTAAATAAGAATCCTTCCTGAATATGTAGGCCTAAACTCACAACTCAACGTAGCAGGAGTAGAAAGAACGGGCAATAGAGATGACCCATGGAAGAAAGAGATTGATCCTATTCATATGAAAGGCTGCTGCACCTGCCGAGGTAAAGTGAATGAGAGGGGAATCTTTGTAGGCCACGACTTCAGATCATTCCCTGCCAACTCACCACCTCCTTCATTTAACCCTAACCTCACCTCACCTACCTCCAAGCAGCAGGATTTTAGGGTTGCCAAGCAACTGTGCTCCACGATTGCCCTGATATCTTGCTGGTCCATACAGATACGTTCACAGTTGGGGTTCACTGGGGCCGGCATGGCTGGCTGGGGTTGAGTCAGTGTGGTCTTTTTCCCCTGATTAACAAATCATACCAAAGATACAAATAACTAAACTAACACTATTCCCCTTTCATCTGTGATCATAGTGTGGCGAAGAATAAGATGCTTACCTTGTAAGCAGTGGAGGCTCCTCAGAGGAGGAAGGGGAGGACCATCCTCCTCAGTGAATTTCATAAAATTGTCAATATTGAAGCATTTAAAATGTTATCCTTTTCAGATAAAACTTTACAAAATATAGTCACATGTCAACAAATAATTGATTATAACACACTGTTTTGCAATGAAGGTCTACAGTAGCCTCAACAGCACTCTGTAGGATAGTACCATGGTGTAGCCGGAGGACAGATAGCTTCCGTCCTCCTCTGGGTACATTGGCTTCAATACAAAACCTAAGAGGTTCATGGTTCTCCCCCCTTCCATAGACTTACACAGTAATTATGACAACTTCCGGAGGACATCCTCCAACCTATCAGAGCTATTGCAGCATGAACTGACATCCACCCAATCAAAGGATCAGAAAATGTATATTGTACTGAAAGCTAGCTAGCACTGCAGTGCATAAAATGTGGTGAGTAGTTGACTCAAAGAGAGAGAAAGACAATAGTTAAACAGATTTGAACAAGTTAATTTCTTCAAAAATGAAGGAGGAGCAAGAGAGAGAGAGAGGGGGGGGGGGAGGTAGAAAATGCAGCTAGCTAGTTTAGCATACTCAAACACCCAGCTCAAACACGGGGATGCTATGTTTGCTAGCTGGCTATGACTATCCAACACTGGAACTCTTCCAAGTCAAGGTAAGCTTTTGGTTTTACTCATGTTTTGCCATCGGGGCCCGCCAGTGTAACTGCTAAACTGCTTACTGACTGTACACTGTACTGCATGATTGTATTCGGTTTACTAATGCATTAGTTCTATTAACTATGTTGACTATGACGTTACTTTAGCTAATATGATTACAACGATGTAGGCTGTGTGTAGTGGTTATGATATGAATGTTTGGCTTAGAATTTTTTTTGTTGCCTGGTCACAGATAGCTGATGTGTTGTGCATTGAAGTCCACAAGCAAAGGAAAAAGGTGAGGGGAGGAATACAACGTGTAGATATGAGAAGGAATACAACACGCTTTTTGCATGTGGCTATGAAAGTGAAATGTTTGCGTGTGATCAGGGGTGTATTCATTTAGCCGATTTTGTTGAAAAATGTTTTTGTAAACGGAAGCAAATGGAACAAAACGGGGATAAACATACCTGAATTTGTTCAACAGATACTCTTGTTTGCAACTGTTGGACTAATGATTACACCCTAGATCAGCTAGATGCAGGCAAGAGTGTGCAAGGCGGTATTGCAAGGCGGCCTGTCACTTTGATTAATCAAATTTTTTCTCTCGACCTGTGCAACCTCATGATATTTATAGGGAAAATTTGAGCATCATGTAGTAGCCTAAACCTATCAATGTTACATTGACTAAGTGAATGGAATATGATAATATGCTATCATAGAAATAAGGCCATGCTCATAAAAAAAAAGTTTTGCTTGAATGCATATTTTATGTTGTTTTACATTTACATTTAAGTCATTTAGCAGACGCTCTTATCCAGAGTGACTTACAAATTGTTGAAATATACTCAGCTTTTCTGATACTGATAAAGTAGCTCCTTTACAGACGGCCCCTAACCTCGCATTGGTTCTCTCAATGCTGAAAGAAAGAAATCATATAGCTCCACTCTTGTTCCCCAGTCAAAATTTGGTTTATAATTTTACTGCAATAACTGCTTAATTCTGCAGGAGATAATATTATGTTAGGCTATGTGAAAGTTTATAAACCTGCAGTCAGTGTCCAGACCAGATTTCAGTTAGGCTGCTATCCATGTAACCTATCTGAACAGTACAGTTCCCCAGCCTGGTCTCAGAGCAAAACGTATTATTCGTGACACTCCATTTAGTATGATACTTTACATTAGGTTACATTATTTGACCCGTTTAGTACGATATTATGTTCAATAAGACAATAGGTTACTTAAGGCAAAAACAATAGGAGGATGGTTGGTAGTGGAGGGATAGGTAGGTGTATAATGCAAACGTCTAGCAACCTAAAGGTTGTGTATTCAAATTTAGCATTTTAGGTAATTAGCAACTTTGCACCTTCTTACGTTTTAGCTACTACTGAGCATGTTAGTGTAGCATGCAACTACTTAGCATCTTAGCTAACCATCCCCCTAAGTCTAACGCAGAACTTAACCCTTTAACCTAACTCTTAACCGTAACTTAAACCATAACTCTAACCTTAACCCCTAGCTTAGCTAACGTTAGCAACTTAGCTAACGTTACTATTAGCCACCTAGCCATCTAGCTAATGTTAGCAACAACAAATTGGAATTCGTAACATATCATATGTATTGCCAATTCGTAAATTGTACGAATAGCAATGCATAACATAATATACATCCTACAATTCGATTATATTGTACGACCGCTATTACATTGGTGGGCTAATGTAATGTAACCTGACGTATATCACGTTTCAGGTAAGACCCAAATGTAGACTGTGTTGAAGTAACAATTGTTATTACAGCAACAGGGGCAGGCAAATGACAGGTCAAAATGACAGGCAGGGGTCGATAATCTAGAGTAGGTGCAAAGGCACGGGACGGCAGGCAGGCTCAGGGTCAAGGGCAGGCAGAGTGATCATGCAGGCGGGCTCAGAGTCAGGACAGGCAAAGGTCAAAACCAGGAGAGCGAGAAAAAGAGAGACTGGGGAAAATGCTGGTTGACTTGACAAACAAGATGAACTGGCAACAGACAAACAGAGAACACAGGAAACAGGAGACAAAGGGCTCTGAGACATGAGTTTACATTTAGACACATAACAAGTAGGAAGTATACGGAAGGTACGGGGCAACAGAGAATCCCAATACCACAGGTACCTGTGGGTGGTATGGTGGGTGACCCGGCCTATAGAGCACCCATCCAGAATTCTAACATTCATTGGAATGGAGAGGGGTTGAGTAGGAATGCCCAGTTTGGACTCCAGAGTTACATCCATAAGACTCATATCGGCCCCAGAGTCAATGTGTATCTGGAGAGACTTGGACTGGTTGCCCCACCGCAGGGTGGCATGGAGAGGGGGGCGAGTAGGGGGGAAGCAAAATGATCCTTAAGACCCACCAATGAGCTAGGTCTCTTGAATGGACAGTTAAACACATAGTGACTGGCAGTACTGCAATTCAGACAATTCTGGGTGTTAAGTCTGTGTACGCGTTTGGTTGGAGACAGCCTAGCCCTGCCGAGCTGCATCGGCTCAGGAACAAGCAAATTGGCAGTCTTCGGGGGCTCATGGAGGAACTCGGGTAAGCTCGGATCCTCTCGGGGACTTCCTGAGTTCATCAGATGCAAGGTGAGATCCTTGAGTGAGCGATTGGGACCACAATCAGCCCTCTTCTCCCTCCTACGTTCCCGTGGCGGACCATCGATCCGGATGGTTAAAGCGATGAGTGATTCGAGATCCGTTGGTAGTTCCTGGGCTGCAAGCTCGTCCTTTACTTCCTCCGATAATCCGCGCAGGAACGTGTCGAACAGCGCTTCGGGTTCCAGGCATCCTCCGCTGCTAGTGTGCGGAAATCCACCGCATAGTCTGCCACACTGAGGGAGTCCTGCCAAAGCTGGAGTAACTTCCGGGGAGCCTCTCTCCCGGACACCGGAGCCTCAAAAACCTCTCACCTCCGCCACGAATACCTCCAGACTGAGGCAGGTGGCGGATTGTTATTCCCACACCGCCGTAGCCCAGGCGAGTGCCCTCCCGGACATCAGCGTAATAATGTACGCTATCTTCGAGTGGTCCGAGTGGAACGAAGAAGGCTCCAGCTCAAAAACGAGGGAGCACTGGGAGAGAAATGCCCGGCAGGTTGTGGAATCTCCATCGTAGCGCTCCAGGGGAGGTAAGCGGGGTTTCCGGGAAACCGGGCTGACGGCGCTGCTACCAGTCGGGTTAATGACGACCAAATTGGACTTGGCAACCAGTCCAAGTCTCTGGGGCGGCAGGTAGCCTAGTGGTTAGAGGGTTGGACTAGTAGCCGAAAGGATGCCAGATCGAATCCCCAAGCTAACAAGGTAAAACTCTGTCGTTTTGCACCTGAACAAGGCAGTTAAGCCACTGTTCCTAGGCCGTCATTGAAAATAAGAATTTGTTCTTAACTGACTTGCCTAGTTAAACAAAGGTAACATTTTTTTTTTTAAATGGGGGGCTGGGAGGTTACCGTCGTGGTAGGCAATGCATCTAATGCTAGGTCATGACGTTTGTCCACGTCCTGGAACCCTTCCATCAGACCGCGAAACACCCCCCCGTGTCCATGGGAGGAGAGGGCGTTGCGGAGCTGGTCCAAGTGGGTCTGTCATGGCCAGTTCGTACTATCAGGTTTCAGGTAAGACCCAAATGCAACAGGGGCAGGCAAACAACAGTTCAAGGCAGGCAGGGGTCGATAATCCAGAGTAGTGGCAAAGGCACAGGATGGCAGGCAGGCTCAGGGGTAGGCAGAGTGGTCAGGCTAAGATAAGATTAAAATATATATTGAGTTTAAAACTTTGGGGTAGAGTCTGTACCATTTCTCAAACAAGCCAGGATATTTATCTAGAGTCTGCACCATTTCTCAAACAAGCCAGGATATTTATCTAGAGTCTGCACCATTTCTCAAACAAGCCAGGATATGTATCTAGAGTCTGCACCATTTCTCAAACAAGCCAGGATATTTATCTAGAGTCTGCACCATTTCTCAAACAAGCCAGGATATTTATCAATGAGGATCAATTGCTCTATAGACATCATCTCAGCGCTTGGTGTGAGTGGGTAATTATAGAGCAAATTATCCTGCAAACCCTCTTTGATAAATATCTTGAATTGTTTGAGAAACGGTTTTGAACTCAAAAACAAAATATGTTCATAATATTTAACCCTTTTAATATTGTGTGTTAATCAGTTGTGTTAGATTTCTGAGTGTGATTTATTTTAATAGTTGATTGTTCCTATGCATATTGTGTATAAACCAAGTCCATCTGATAATGTAAAGATGATTGTGAGTTACTGTATGAGGTCTGTCCCACCCCTCTGCTTGCCAATGGCTGACTGGGTGGTTGTTTATTGATAGGCTACACAGGATGGTAGCATGGTAAGGTAATTGGTAATAGTTTCCTATGTTTACATTTGTCTGCTTGTTGTTTTAATGATGACTGACTCTTTTCCCTTACAATGCAAGTCAGACTGATTCGATTTCAGATTTCAACTTTTTATGATTCCACCTAGGATGTAGATTTTTTTATGTGTTAATAATTTCTTCCTTTGTAACTCAATAGTTTTTCTATATCCATTTGTGATGGCTACACTCTTAGAAAAGTTTGCAAAAGGGTTCTTCGGCGGTCCCCATAGGAGAACCATTTTCGGTTTGAGGTACAACCCTTTATGGTTCCAGGTAGAACTCTTTTGTGTCTGTGTAAAGGGTTCTAAATATAAATCAAATGGGTTCTACCTAGATCCAAAAGGGTTCTACCTGGAACCAAAAAGGGTTCTTCAAAGGGTTCTCTTATGGGCACAGCCAAAGAACCCTTTTACGTTCTAGATAGCAACTTTTATTCTAAGGGTGCATATAGGTTACTTTTGTGAATGTGCTTTTTTTATGTATAGCCTACAGATTGGTAGGCAAAATGTAATAACTGCTGTTACTCAAATAATAGTTGCTGTCCTATGCGTAGTGTATATGGCTATGTCCATCTGAATGTATAGATGTGTGTGTTAAAACCATTGCCTTGTTTCTCACAAAATGGCCTTAGAACATTCATCATTGGTATGCTAATGTTGGGTGCTGTGAACTGAGATGCTGCTACACTTCATTTTCATTTTGCTTGTGAAACCAGTTGCTTCAAAGCTGTTTTGATTTAATAACTTCAAGAATTATTCTCCCCCCTCCTTAATCCTCCACCTCCCTCTTCCCTCTCTGCGGATGACTTTGTCAACCACTTTGAAAAAAAGGTTGACGACATCCGCCCCTTATCAGCCTACTGAGTCAACTGGTCCCCCATCCCCTTCTCCCTGCACCCATCTCTGGAGACCTTCTCACTTCACTCATCAACTTATCCCTGACTACTGGCTGTATCCCCTCTGACTTCAAGATGTCCAGAGTCGCTCCCCTCAACCTCTTGCAACTATAGGGGGTGCTGTTCCGCATTAGCATATTTGTGTCTCCAAATTAAACTGCCTCGTGCTAAATTCTTGATCGTACAATATGCATATTATTGTTTTATTGGATAGAAAAACACCTTCTAGTTTCTATAGAAGTTGGAATTTTGTCTCTGAGTGGTACAGAACAATTTCTACAGCACTTTTCATGACAGGGTTCAGATTTCAGAAATTTTTACCTCTGATCTGGGGTCTGTTTATAAGGCCACAGTGAATGCTATGAAGAAACCGACACTGCCTACGTCTTCCTCTGGGTGTCTGTACGTCATCACGTTTTCAATGAAGTCGATGGGACGTTCACAGCATTATAAATGAAAAAATGTACAGAGACGTCCTTTCTCAACGTGCGCCTCAAGCGTGAAGGCCATCGGACCTGCCTCGTTCCAAATCGTTTTCTAACGCAGCAATATTTCTCCGGTCATGTTTTCAGTCGTTATAGTTGTTAAAAACATCATAATGTAGTTAATTTGAGCCGTTTTATATCAATTTATATCCGTTTAGTGCGATTTTGAGGAATTTCTTTGTTTGTGCGTTCTGAAAGTTTTGGACACGTTTACGGGAGTCGGTCGTTGGTGGTGACATTTCGAAGGACAGGGACATCTATCGACCAAAAGACGTTTATAACATGAAAGGTACATTGCCAGAATCTGATGGAAGAACAGCTCAAGTAAGCAATATTTAATATGATAAACGCTGTGTGTTTCTGTCGAAATATTTTAAACGCATAATTCGCGCATTTTGTTTGGTATAGCTTCACTTGGCCAACCCTGTATTGGAAAAGTAAGGATAATTTTAAAAATGTAAATCAGCGGTTGCATTAAGAACTAATTTGTCTTTCGATTCCTGTAACCCTGTATTTTTTTAGTCAAGTATATGATTAGCTTTCAATTAAACTAGATCACTCTGATAGATGACGTCAGACATATTGAGGCTTGATTTCCTAGTATTTTTATTGTGTAACAACGGTTTTGTATGGCTAAATATGCACCTTTTCGAACAAACTGTATATGTATATTGTAAATGAGTTACAGGAGTGTCATCGGAAGAATTCTGAGAAGGTTAGTGAAAAATTAATATATTTTGGCGGTGATTACGTTATAGCGCTCTTTGGCTGGAATCGATGCTCTTGTAAACGTTTTCACATGTGTATGCTAACTTATCGATTTATTGTGTTTTCGCTGTAAAACGCTTAGAAAATCTGAAATATGGTCTGAAATCAAAGAACTGGGTCTTTCCATTGCTATGCTTTGTCTATTCTTATGAAATGTTTTATGATGAGTAAATTGGTCATACACGTTGCTCTATCTAGTAATTCTAGTCAATTTGTGATGGTCGGTGCAATTGTAAACTGTGATTTCTACCTGAAATATGCACTTTTTTCTAACAAAAACTATCCTATACCATGAATATGTTATCAGACTGTCATCTGATGGTTTTTTTTATAGGTTATTGGCTATCAATATCTTAGTTGAGCCGAATTGGTGATAGCACTGAAGGAGTAAGAAACTGATGGAGTTAGAATAGTGGTGTATTTTGCTAACGTGGTTAGCTAATGATTTACATATTGTGTTTCCCTGTAAAACATTTTAAAAATCTGAAATGGTGGCTTTATTCACAAGATTTGTATCTTTCATTAGGTGGCTTGGACTTGTGATTTAATGATATTTAGATGCTACTATCTACTTTTGAAGCTATGCTAGCTATGCTAATCAGTGTGTGGGGGGTGGGGGGTGCTCCCCGGATCCAGGTTTCTGAGGCAGTAAAAGTTAATCCTTAAGAAAGCAACGCTCGACCTCTATGATGTCAAAAACTACAGACTGGTATCCCTTCTTTCTTTACTTTCCAAACAGTTGAGTGCTGTATCCGACCAACTCTGTCGATATCCTCTCAGAACAATCTTCTTGACCCTAACCAAATCTAGGTCCAAGAGGCTTCTAAATAGCTTCTACCCCCAAGCCATAAGACTCCTGAACATCTAATCAAATGGCTACCCAAGACTATTTGCATTGCCCCCCCCCCCCCTCTTTTAGCTGCTGCTGCTCTCTGTTATTATCTATGCATAGTCACTTTAATAACTCTACCTACATGTACATATTACCTCAATTAGCTCATCTAACCGGTGGCCCCGCACATTGACTCTGTACCGGTACCCCCTGTATACTGTATAGCCTCGCTATTGTTATTCTACTGCTGCTCTCTAATTATTTACTTTTATTTGTTACTTATGTTTTTCATCTTGAAACTGCATTGTTGGTTAGGGGCTTGTAAGTTAGGATTTCACTGTAAGGTCTGTTGTATTCGGCGCATGTGACAGATACAATTTGATTTGATTTGATCATCCACATGTATTGATTACATTTTAACTAAATGTTTAACAACAAACAAAATCCACTTTTTGTTACATTACACTATACACACAATACCCCATAATGACAAAGTGAAAACAGGTTTTTAGAACCAGTTGAGGAGAACTTTCATTCCATCTATATGGGTGTATGCTCTCTGTGGTAACTTGTATCTGTGCATGGTGAACTCTAAATTACTTGATGCAAAGATATTTTATTGTCCTCTCAGGAATTCTGTTTTATTTACATTAGTCTCATCCCAAGCCCTTAGTTGCTGTGACACCCAGCGAAGATTGGGCCTGGGTGATCAGGTTACTGCAAACTTGGTATCGTTTGATTGGTCAATGGTGATTGGTTTTGTTTTTAAAAAGTTACACCTTCAGATGTAATAAATGGAATGAAGGTCTGTTATTTTCTCTCTTATCCTGCATCCTGTCCATTGGAGAACGGTTGTATGATAAATTCAATTTTCCTAGGCTTCTAGGCCTCTGGCCTAGTAGGCATCTCTTTGTTCATGCTTTGAATTGTATGTGAAGATAGGATCTATATGCCTAGAATTATGCTTTGTTAATGTCAGTATTGCATTGTAACTTTAAGTTATGAGTCAACTTGCGCGTCACTGAACCACTGGTCTAGGTAATTCGGAAAGTATTATAGAATGTGAGGATATTGGAACTTAACCTAACGCTTCACGACCTCGCCGTAATGATTTATTTCACCTTTAGTCAATTAGGAACACTTTTAACAACACAATTTCACTATACATATCGATATATACACATCAAATACACAATACATCAAAAGCAAAACATAGTCATGTGAAACACATTCTTCAGTAAAAAGGCCCTCTAACATTCTCCTGAATTACCCCCGAGGCACCAAATCCACTAACTTAAAGGACTTTTGGAGATCATTCCACATGAGAACAGATTTACCTAACTCAGTGGAGATTGAAGGAATCTCCAGGGTTAGCCATCTCCGAGTCCAGTCCTGGTAACTTATACAGTACATCTGAAGGTTAATTTGGCAGAAGTTTATGCAAGAGGGCTTTATTGACAAAATGAGCACAATGCATCGATCTAAAGGACTTCAAGGAGGGCCAGCCTACTTTCTGATACAAAATGCAATGATGCGTAGTGAACCTATCACTCGTAATAAAGTGCAATCCGCTATGATAAACTGTGTCCAATGGCTTCAATACAGTGGCAGCTGCATTCATATAGACGATATCGTCATAGTCAATAACCAGAATGACTGTTGACTCAATGATTCGTTTTCTGCTATTTAACGAAAGACAGGATCTGTTCCTATAGAAAGCCTTGTCAATCCAGATGCCCAGATATTTATAAGTGGGAACACGATCAATGAGGGAACCATCCAAAGTACGAATGCATACAGTGAATCATCAGATACATTTTTTGCGTGATTTGGAAAATAACATATACTTGGTTTTATCTGCATTAAGTATCCATTTCAGTTCAACAAAGGCTTTTTGCAAATTAAATTAGATAGAAGCTCTGACAGAGCTTTGAGTCCCGGTTGGGGCTACCCCCCAAATATGCTACAATATTTAGATTGTTCTATACATTAGCCTCGTTGAGTACCCATCAGCAATTAATTAGTGTTGATGAAGCCAAGTTGCTGAACTACCAAGAAGTCCATCTGACCTTTTATCGTCTGAAAGACAACATGAACATGATTTTGTGGTCAATTATAGTAAAAGTGTGGATGATTATTTTTAGAAGTGAAAGCTTCATCCTGTTTTAGTGGATTTTGATTTTACAATTCAGTTATAACCCACTTCAGCCTCCATAGGGGCATTGACCCCAAACTGGCACCTCACTCAGGGAAGGGGACACAGTAGGAGAAATACAGGAAGGGGGACAGGGGCAGAGGAACAGGGGACAACAAAGGGTCTATTTCATGTAAAGATGGAGGGTTAACATTCATTGCATCCATCGCTCATCCATTTTCAACAGCTGACATTTACTGACGACAGGGATCTTCCAGTCTCTCACAATGTAAACAACTTGGGAGACACATGACAAGTTAAATGTTTACTAAAGAATTTCAACACAATAAGCCTTTTCTCTACTCTCTATTTCAGATATTAGTAAATAAGCAGTAATATGTAAAACGTTCTTTCTATGTGAAAACAGGTATGAAGAAGCAATCCTAGCCTCTGTGGGCATTTATTCATTTGAAATCCCAAAACTGGCTCCAACCAACTTCAAAATATGTTTTTAATGTCTAAAATGTCAATTCTGGTAAATATCTGAGAATATGTGACTGTAAGTAAATCCAATGTTTACTAAGCTTGTAAAAAAGTTTTTTCAAGGTCTACTTTAAAAGCTAAAATGTTTATTTGAACTATGTTTTAGTTGTATAGGTTACACACTCTTTTAGGACAGAACTGTGGTGTGGGCAAACCAAGCATCCATCACTCCAGATGTGCTGTGAAGTCCTGTGGTGTGTGTGCGCGCGTGTGTGCGTTTCCGTGTTTGCATGCACGCGTGTGTGCTTGCCTGTGTGTGTATGTGCGCCCATGTGTGTTTGTGTGCTCTCTCCACAGGCCTCCCCACACAGAGCTGACAGGTTTATTTGTTTCTCCTGGCCCCTGGCTGTGGCCTTGGACTCCCTCTTGGGCTCCTTCAGTGTGAAACCAAATCCCWTAATTAATCCWCTAAMMRSCYYYKCTTYYWYTAMMKYWWWWAMRCWATTASMMKMYWTGMRGYCWKSAGSWCTGAKAATAGSRGTGGGTGASCTGCACCCMGACAGTGTTGTTGTTTCAGGCTCTGTGACACCATGACACCCTGTCTTCCAAGGTTTCCCTCAGAGAGAGAAGGGGCAACGTGGGATTCTCTCTGTCTCTCTCTCCCTCCACAGCACACTATTGTGTAAAAAGCCATTAGCAGCCTACTTGTGGCATTACACCCCGACAAAATGTCTGAGGGATACTTACACTATGTTACATGGCTCTGGTAGAATGTTTATTTAACTTTCCTTTCTCCCTCTGTTTCTGTCTCCTTCACTCCCTGGTGTAAACCCCACAGAAAGAGCTCTACCATTAGTCACAAAGGGATGGAGCAGAGTGATCACTGTGAGAGAGTTCCCGAGGTTGGAAACCACGTCATACAATAATGTGGGAATGTACACTGTATATTCAAAAGTACGTGGACACCTCTTCAAATTAGTAGATTTGGCTATTTCAGCCAAACCAGTTGCTGACAGGTATATAAAACTCAGCCACAAAGTTGTAGGCCGCACAAGCTCACAGAACAGGACCACCGAGTGCTGAAGCACGTAGAGCATAAAAATCGTCTGTCCTCAGTTGCAAAACTCACTACCCAGTTCCAAACTTCCTCTGGAAGCAACATCTGCACAATAACTGTTCATCGGGAGCTTCATGAAATGGGTTTCCTTGGCCAAACAGCCGCACACAAGCCTAAGGTCACATTGCGCAATGTCAAGCGTCGGCTGGAGTGGTGTAAAGGTTGCTGCCATTGGACTATGGACCAGTGGAAATGCGTTCTCTGGAGTGATGAATTACGCTTCACCATCTCGCAGTCCGACGGACCAACTACATATTAATAATGCCCATGATTTTGGATTGAGATGTTTGACGAGCAGGTGTCCACATACCTCTGGTCATGCAGTGTATCTACACAGCCAGTGGAGTTGTAACGAATTCCCTGCCATCGACTGTTATCAGCACCTCACAACCCTGAGCTGCACACTCCACTCCCATCCCCCACGACTGGAGACTGAGATTCTGGGGGGTACCATAAACCTGTCTCTCAAACTCTCCCTGACCTGTGAGACCTGTGCATCGATAGGTTTCTAGGAATGTTACTAGGGGACCGGACATCTGCCCACCCTCTTGACTATACAGGTCACACAATACTTGCGGTCTCCATCAAGCAGTGGCAGAGTGCAACATCTCTGTCTCTGTACATCAACAACTGTATTCACTCACATCTCTGTACTTGTGGGATGTTGTGTGTACCCAAAGTGAATTGTGTGACATGTATATATTGTTCTTAATTTAAGAGTCTATTGACGCACCTGTTCGTCAATCTAAGTAATATAATAAAAACATCCACACCACATTTTGTCAGTTAAAGCTGGAGATTTCAGGTTTTGCATGGGCAGCGTCTCAAGCCATCGCATCCGCCTACGTCGGCCTTCCGCATCAGCGATGGAAGGTGGCCGAGCTACAACAGTGTTTGTCAGATCATGAGACGTCCCGAAAATCGGTCTTCTCACGAGAACGTCTGTAGCGTCCGGACGGTTTGGCCTAAAATTATTGACCACTCTATGGAAAGGGGAGACTCTCACGATGGTGTTCCCCGTTTTGCTCTACGACCCCCACAAGTGTCACGGGACTCGTCTGAAGGTAACCCACACAAACAAATGGAAGTATGGAGGAGTTAAATATGTGTCCAAAGTATAAGGAGTTAAATATGTGTCCAAAAAAAGGACAGTATTTCCTGAGCTTTGTTATATTTCCTAGATATAGGAACACTTCAAAACCTCACTGGGGGAAAATGGTCCATAACAGGGGATATCTTTACATGACACGTATTTAATATTCTACAGAATACAGAACCTTTCCAATGCATATTTTGAGTTTTGTGGATGTGCACCATATCCTGACATATTCTGAATCCAGATGTGTCTTTTAGACATATACGATATTGGGATTACTCCAAATATCATACATGGAGATTTCCTATGGCTGGATATGGACTCATTCAATGTCCTGAGATATATGACATCCTATTTTCTCTCTTCATGGTGACAGATACTGACTATATACATCGCATATCTGTGTTTTCTCAGCTCTTTCAAGATATGAAGCTATATTTATTCCAGATATTCTTCTCTTGGCTGAGGTCCATATCCGGATCTTGATATGCTTTTTGATATGCTGAAAATAAGGACAATTTCTGATGCATTTCAGAGTTTTCATCACATGCTTAATAATTTGTCAAATATGAAATGTATCTATATCTTTCATGCAGAAAATCTTCTTGGGATTCCCTATGTATATCATACATGGTATGGCCGGATATTGACTCATTAAATATCCTGAGATAGGCCTATGTGGACATCTTATTTTCCCTACACAGTATATTTTCTCAGGACATACAATGCATATGCTCTTGACTGAGGTCCATATCAGGATTTTGATATGCTTTTTGATATGCTAAATAAGGACAATTGCTTATGCTTATTTGAGTTTTGAGGATATGGTCAATAATTTGACAAATATTAAATCCATAAAAATCTTTCAGACGTTACCTAAACTTTTTATATTCAATCTGCATAAAGGCACACACAAATCACAAGCTAAAAGTATTGTAACTGGTAGCCTAGCAACAAGAATCATGTATTTTCTGCTTTGGGGTTCCAACTGTCCTTTTTTAATTTGGGCGCCACAAAAGAGTTTGTAAAGGTGTGTGGTCAAACTGACAGATGGAAAAACAAAGAAGTGAGAAGCTGTTCAGATAATACCTCAAAGAAGTTAATGCTAAAGTGAGTAGCTAATTTGAGATGTTTTATTTATTTTAGTAACTGCAATCAAGAACATTAGCTAATTTGGCCAGCTGCTAGCAGGGCTAGATAGTCTTGATAGGGCGGTAAAAGCTAACTGGTAGCCTAGCTAGCTAACAAATAACAACATTTCCTTCCCTTCATGGATTCTTTTTACACCCTATCAAGGTGACAGCTAATATTTTGAAACGTACTGGCGCATTTTTTATTACTGGTTAATATAAGATACCTAGCTAACTTAGCTAGCTGGCTAACTAGCAACTTGACTACCTAGCTTGTTCCAGTTAGTTTTCTCGTCATGAATGAAGCAGGTAGAGTAGCTACCTTGTGGTTAAGTGAAATTACTGTTTGGAGTGGATCACAGACCACCACTACCACCACGTTGGTTCTAGACTGCGAGGGACTGCCGCCGGTGCCGCTGACGACCCAATCTGCACCCGTCGCATCCAAGTTCCTTTATTTCTTTAGGGATATAAATCAAATCAAATGTATTTATAAAGCCCTTCTTACATCAGCTGATATCTCAAAGTGCTGTACAGAAACCCAGCCTAAAAAAAATATACTGAGTATGTTCACTTCACCATCAGACCTACACGGTAATGTAAACGCTGTATGACTAAAACTTCAGACTGTGTGAGGCCTGAAAGGTTTGCTGTAGTCTTTGCTCTTTGATGGAATGCATTTTTTGACTATTTGAAAGTACAAAACAGGCATAAATGCTCACTGGTAGTCAAATGTTTTCTTGCTGACAGTACTTAGCACCTCTGAACAGAGTGTCGGCAGTCAATCTCTTTTGTGTTCACACAGCAAAGACCTTGACATCGTCAGCCACTCAGCCTTGTTAAAATATTCAAAACCAGAAGGTGGCAGTAGCGTTGTTTGACAATGCATGTATGTGTATGTTGTTTATGGTCTAGATTCCAATATTAGCTAGCTAGCTGCACTAATGTTGCTATTTTGTAGAAATCCCTTGGTGATACTAGCCAGATGACCGCAGCTAGATAACTACAACAAGATGACGAAGAAACTATTTAATTCAGTCTCCAGACGTGCCAGTGCCAGCCCATAGCCAAATGTTTAGCTAGCTATCTAAAGTTAGCATACTCACTAGCTAGCACAATATAGTTAGCTAGCTAAGGACACTCCCATTGTGATGTAACTATAATGTCAATACTAGCTACTGTGGTTAACTAGCTTGGAGTAAGTATTTAGTGCTGTGTGCATTGTGTGTGTGCTTAGCTAGACTGTGTGCTCAGCTAGACTTATCAAGACTGTTTCAAGGACAGCTTTTTTCCATCTATGTAACATTGCAAAAACCTGAAACTTTCTGTCCAAAAATGATGCAGAAAAATGTATCCATGCTTTTGTCACTTCTAGGTTAGACTACTGCAATCCTCTATTTACCGGCTACCCGGATAAAGCACTAAATAAACTTCAGTTAGTTCTACACGGCTGCTAGAACCTTGACTAGAACCAAAAAATTTGATCATATTACTCCAGTGCTAGCCTCTTTACACTGGCTTCCTGTTAAGGATAGGGCTGATTTCAAGGTTTTACTGCTAACCTACAAAGCATTACATGGGCTTGCTCCTACCTATCTTTCCGATTTGGTATTGCCGTACATACCTACAGGTACGCTACGGTCACAAGACGCAGGTCTCCTTACTGTCCCTAGAATTTCTAAGCAAACAGCTGGAGGCAGGGCTTTCTCCTATTGAGCTCCATTTTTATGGAATGGTCAGCCTATCCATGTGAGAGACGCAGACTCGGTCTCGACCTTTAAGTCTTTGTTGAAGACTCATCTCTTCAGTAGGTCCTATGATTGAGTGTAGTCTGGCCCAGGAGTGTGAAGGTGAACGGAAAGGCACTGCATCTTCATTGGCTATACTCGGCCTTGTCTCAGGATAATAAGTTGCCTCTAGTGGTGTGGGGGCTGTGCTTTGGCAAAGTGGGTGGGGCTATATCAAATCAAATCAAAGTTTATTTGTCACGTGCGCCGAATACAACAGGTGTAGACCTTACAGTGAAATGCTTACTTACAGGCTCTAACCAATAGTGCGGAGGAAAACAAGTATGTGTGTGTGTGTGTGTGTGTAGGTAAGTAAAGAAATAAAACAACAGTAAAAAGACATTTGAAAATAAGAGTAGCAAGGCTATATACAGACACCGGTTAGTCAGGCTTATTGAGGTAGTATGTACATGTGGGTATGGTTAAAGTGACTATGCATATATGATGAACAGAGAGTAGCAGTAGCGTAAAAAGAGGGGTTGGCGGGCGGTGGGACACAATGCAAATAGTCTGGGTAACCATTGCGTTACCTGTTCAAGAGTCTTATGGCTTGGGGGTAAAAACTGTTGAGAAGCCTTTTTGTCCTAGACTTGGCACTCCGGTACCGCTTGCCATGCGGTAGTAGAGAGAACACTCATAGGACTTCATGTTACACAATACATGCATGTTTTGTTTGATAAAGTTCATATTTATCTAAAAAAATCTGAGTTTACATTGGCGCGTTACATTCACTAGTTCCAAAAACATCCAGTGATTAGTGCATAGCCACATCGTTTCAACAGAAATACTCATCATAAATGTAGATGATAATACAAGTTATACACATGGAATTATAGATATACCTCTCCTTAATGTAACCGCTGTGTCAGATTTTAAAAAAACTTTACGGAAAAAGCAAACCATGCAATAATCTGAGACGGAGCTTAGAACAAGGGTCAAATTAGCCGCCATGTTGGAGTCAACAGAAACCAGAAATTACATGATAAATGTTTCCTTACCTTTGATAAACTTAATCAGAATGCTTGGCCCTCCTATGTTGAACATAATAAACGGCTCTCTATCCACCGGATGTGTACCAAACTCACTAAAAGTGGCAGTAATAAAGCCTCTCTTGAAAAAGCCAAACCTTGACCCGGGAAAATATAAAAAACTATCGGCCTATATCGAATCTTCCATTCCTCTCAAAAATTTTAGAAAAAGCTGTTGCGCAGCAACTCACTGCCTTCCTGAAGACAAACAATGTATACGAAATGCTTCAGTCTGGTTTTAGACCCCATCATAGCACTGAGACTGCACTTGTGAAGGTGGTAAATTACCTTTTAATGGCGTCAGACCGAGGCTCTGCATCTGTCCTCGTGCTACTAGACCTTAGTGCTGCCTTTGACACCATCGATCACCACATTCTTTTGGAGAGACTGGAAACCCAAATTGGTCTACACGGACAAGTTCTGGCCTGGTTTAGATCTTACCTGTCGGAAAGATATCAGTTTGTCTCTGTGAATGGTTTGTCCTCTGACAAATCAACTGTACATTTCGGTGTTCCTCAAGGTTCCGTTTAGGACCACTATGTTTTCACTATATATTTTACCTCTTGGGATGGTCATTCGAAAACATCAAATGTTAACTTTCACTGCTATCGGATGACACACAGCTGACATTTCAATGAAACATGGTGAAGCCCCAAAATTGCCCTCGCTAGAAGCCTGTGTTTCAGACATAAGGAAGTGGATGCTGCAAACTTCTACTTTTAAACTTTGACAAAACAGAGATGCTTGTTCTAGGTCCCAAAAAACAAAGAGATCTTCTGTTTAACTGACAATTAATCTTGATGGTTGTAAAGTCGTCTCAAATAAAACTGTGAAGGACCTCGCGTTACTCTTGACCCTGATCTCTCTTTTGACGAACATATCAAGACTGTTTCAAGACAGCTTTTTTCCATCTACGTAACATTGCAAAAATCAGAAATTTTCTGTCCAAAAATGATGCAGAAAAATTAATCCATGCATTTGTTACTTCTAGGTTAGACTACTGCAATGCTCTACTTTCCGGCTACCCGGATAAAGCACTATAATAAACTTCAGTTAGTGCTAAATACCTGCTGTAGAATCCTGACTAGAACCAAGAAACTGGCTCCTGTTAAGGCAAGGGCTGATTTCAAGTTTTACTGTTAACCTATAAGCTGTACATGGGCTTGCTCCTACTATCTTTCCGAGTTGGTCGCCCGTACAACCTATACGTACGCTACGTCACAAGACGCAGGCCTCCTAATTGTCCCTAGAATTTCTAAGCAAACAGCGGAGGCAGGGCTTTCTCCTATAGATCTCCATTTTATGGAACGGTCTGCCTACCCATGTGAGAGACGCAGACTCGGTCTCAACCTTTAAGTCTTTACTGAAGACTTATCTCTTCAGTAGGTCATATGTTGAGTGTAGTCTGGCCCAGGAGGTGAAGGTGAACGGAAAGGCTCTGGAGCAACGAACCGCCCTTGCTGTCTCTGCCTGGCGGTTCCCCTCTCTCCACTGGATTCTCTGCCTCTAACCCTATTACAGGGGCTGAGTCACTGGCTTACTGGTGCTCTTCATGTCGTCCCTGGAGGGGTGCGTCACTTGAGTGGGTTGAGTTACTGACGTGATCTTCCTGTCTGGGTTGGCGCCCCTCTTGGTTTGTGCTGTGGTGAGATCTTTGTGGGCTATACTCGGCCTTGTCTCAGGATTGTAAGTTGGTGGTGAAGATATCCCTCTAGTGGTGGTGGGCTTGCTTTGGCAAAGTGGGTGGGTTATATCCTTCCTGTTTGGCCCTGTCCGGGGGTTTCTTCTTGATGGGCCACAGTGTCTCCTGACCCCTCCTGTCTCAGCCTCCAGTATTTATGCTGCAGTAATTTATGTGTCGGGGGCTAGGGTCAGTTGGTTATACCTGGAGTACTTCTCCTATCTTATCCAGTGTCCTGTGGAATTTAAGTATGCTCTCTCTAATTCTCTCGTTCTCTCTTTCTTTCTCTCTCTCGGAGAACCTGAGCCCTAGACCATACGTCACGGCAAACCGGACATGATGACTCCTTGCTGTCCCCAGTCCGCCTGGCCTTGCTGCTATTCCAGTTTCAGCTGTTCTGCCTGCGGTTATGGAACCCCTACCTGTTCCAGACCTGCTGTTTTCAACTCTTAATGATCGGCTATGAAAAGCCAACTGATATTTATTCCTGATTATTATTTGACCATGCTTGTCATTTATGAACATTTTGAAAATCTTGCTCTCTCTAATTCTCTCTTTCTTTTCTCTCTCGGAGGACCTAGCCCTAGACCATACGTCAGGACTACCAGGCATGATGACTCCTGCTGTCCCCAGTCCCACCTGGCCTTGCTGCTATTCCAGTTTCAACTGTTCTGCCTGCGGTTATGGAACCGCCACCTGTCCCAGACCTGCTATTTTCAACTCTTAATGATCGGCTAATGAAAAGCCAACTGAAAATATTCATGATTATATTTGACCATGCTTGTCACTTATGAATATTTTGAACATCTTGGCATAGTTCTGTTATAATCTCCACCGCACAGCCAGAAGAGGACTGGCCACCCCTCATAGCCTGGTTCCTCTCTAGGTTTCTTCCTAGGTTTTTGCCTTTCTAGGGAGTTTTTCCTAGCCACCGTGCTTCTACACCTGCATTGCTTGCTGTTTGGGTTTTAGGCTGGGTTTCTGTACAGCACTTCGAGATATTAGCTGATGTACGAAGGCTATATAAAAATAAACTTGATTTGATTTTGATTTGAATGCACTCCCAGGAATCCCAGTCCACAATAAATGCTTGTTTGTTCAATAATGTCCGTTATTATGTCCAATTAGCTACTTTGGTTAGCGCGTTTGGTAAACAATTCCAAAGTCACAAAGCGCGTTCACTAAAACGTGACGAAATGTCCAAAAGTTCCGTAACAGTCAGTAGAAACATGTCAACAACGATGTATTGATTCAACTTTAGAATGTTTTAAACATACATCTTGAATAACGTTCCAACCGGAGAATACATTGACTTCAGTTGAGCGATGGAACGGAGCTGCCTCTCACGTGAACGCACGTAGTCAAAGCGTGGTCACCTCATGGCAGTGGTTACTCATTCCTGTCTTCTTCGGCCCCCCTTCACAGCAGAGTGATCAGACAAAGTTCTATTGACTGTTGACATCTAGTGGAAGCATTAAACATCTTGGCCATGTTCTGTTATAATCTCCACCCGGCACAGCCAGAGAGGACTGGCCACCCCTCATAGCCTGGTTCCTCTCTAGGTTTCTTCCTAGGTTCCGGCCTTCATACTAGGGCGAGTCTTTTCCATAGCCACCGTGCTTCTACACCTGCATTGCTTGCTGTTTGGGGTTTTAGGCTGGGTTTCTCTACAGCACTTTGTGACATCAGCTGATGTAAGAAGGGCTTTATGAATACATTTGATTGAAATTTGATTGATTATCATCCGATAGACTACATTGCATATGAAGTGTGACTGGCTAATCTGCGGGTGTATGGAGAAAATGTCCTCTTTTTTCCCTTTTTGTTGTCACTCCTGTTTGCTCCCCCAAGTTGGGGTTCGTGCTCTCTGATTGGCTCAAAGTCAAGTTGTTGGCCATTGATAAGCATTGGTAGATTCGTTGCTGGGTCGGCACGCAACAGGTACCACTTTTGTTGTAGCAGAAGGCAGTGAGATTCTCGGTGTGTTTCATTAATGTTTAACAAATGTTAGAATGCATTTATTTCACGATGGACAAAATAAATGTATTCCTATTTTGTGCATCACCAATATCCTTCCCCTCTGATACCTATGGTGACTCAAAAAACATATTTCCCCTGATACCTGACTGTGAGTGAGTGACTTGTGGCCTCTGCCCTTCATGGTTCACTCAGCTTATATCAACTAGCAGGCTGACTGCCTCCACTAACAGCACATCAGTGTGTTCCCTCACACACATCCAGACGATCCTCTTATCAAACAGTCAGATCCTGCTCACACTGCAATCCATTTCCGCCCTCTGCAATGTGTCTACTCTCCTGTCCCATATAACGACAGACAGCAGCTTTTCTACCCCATTTCATTTAGAGTGGCTTCGTCGCCTCACAGACTAAGAGAACTCAATTTTTTCTGAGCACTTTCACCTTTCAGACAGACAAGGGGCATCCTAAATGCCACCTGTATTGCCTATATACTCCATAGATAGTGCCCTACGTTTGACCAGGTCCCACTCTGGTTAAATGTAGTGCACTATAGCGAATAGGGTGCCATTTCAGAGTCAGCCAAGGAAAGGTCCTCTGCAGTGCTTCCTAGCCTCTATCAAAGGGGCTTGATTTGATTGAGACTTGGGCTCTGTGAGTTTAAGTAGTGGATCCAATTGTACTGTGCATTGTAAATAAATGCTGAAGACAGTACTCCTTCAAGGCAGTCAGTGGGGTTTAAAGGGTACGCCAAGGATAAGTGTACCCACTGCCTGACAAGCTAATAACAGTCAGCCAGGGTCCAACTCTTCTTAAAGCCTCATTTAACCCTCATTCTCCTTCCAGGATGGGAATTTGATTTGCTGGCTGGTTAATGTACTAGAGGACCCTTAATGAAATTCAAAAGTAAGCTAAGGAGGAGAGATGTGGGGGGGGGAGTGGAGCAGGGGGCGACATTGGCAGAAATTGTTATTTTGAGCAAAAACTCTGGATAGGAAGAGAATGAGCTGCTTCTTTTAATTCTCTCCCCAGCCACCTGGCCATGGAGGGACTCGTCTGGGGCATCTCGGCCCGATCAGAGCAGACTCTGGTGAGTCTAACAAAAGCCAGCAGCCCCTGGCTTTATCCTCTATCTCCGGGAGCAGGGGACTTTGTTAGCCCGTCTATAATAAAGTGAATGCAGGAGGGTGCTGCAGCTCTAATTGAATTTCCTGGGGCGCAGGCGACTGGGCAACTGGGCTGCCTTACCATTGTTACCTCACAGGTTCTGTCATTACTACTGACCTAGATACAGCATTGGCTCCTCTACAGAACACAGACTGTTACATACAGTAGAATGGGAGAGAGGAGGATGAATGACAATGAGACCGGGAGATGGAGAGAGGAAATGTAACTCTATAGTGCTGTCTGTAGATCAGCCTCTCCTTTTCCATACAATATGTGTACTTGAGTAGCTATTTGTCAAAATGTGCTCCCGTGCATGCCTACGTGTGTGCATCTGTTGTGCATCGGATTGCGCGTGTATGCGAGCGTGCATGTGTGTGCGCATCGGTGTGTGTCTGTTTTGCAGAGTGCTTGACCTTCAGGGAGACAAGGTTGCATTCCAGGGCACAGCTGGTGAGAGGAGACGTTGACAAGTTGCTCCCTGAATTAATGATACAAGCCAAGGTCAAGTACGTAGCTGATTATACACCTCATATTATACAGCCAGGGAGCGAGGAAAAAACACACGAGAATACATTGGAGTACACCTAGAGACTTGATTACGACTATGCACCTATTCCCCAGGTTACGTCCCAAATGGCACCCTATTCTCCATTTGCACTACTTTTGAACCGGGCCCAGTCAAAAGGAGTGCACTATATAGGGAATAGGGTGTCATTTACTCATCATTAACTCCACAACTGCTAATACATTTACGAATGCTTTTTCATCCCCTACTACTGATCCTGTTATTTGTATCACACCGGTGCTTTGCTGAACTGTTTCAATGACGTATGCCAGACTACTTTAGACCCAGCTTGCACATAACGTTCTGAGAAACAAACGTTTCTTAGAGCATGGTGAGAGCGTGGTTTCCCTATGGCTATTTTGCATGCAACCTTCCCACAACTTGCGGTGCAGGATAGTTGATTGGCTTTGTAACATTCTCGGCACATTTAAGGAATTTGACAAAAAAGTATTATTTAGTATTTCATTACTTCAACAGAACAAGTTAAAATATTGTTACATTTAATACACATTGTGGTAATTCTGCAACTGGTTTGACATTGAGAATGTTCTCAAATAGTTCAGAGAACCTTGAGAAACAACATTCTTCTGTGGAAATGTCAGTACTTCAGCATAACATTTCCTCATGGTTCTATTTACAGTCATGTTCTCAAATTGTTCTGAGAACGTTGAGAAAATGTTCCATAAAAACATTTTTCTTTAGCAATATTCAGAGAACGTTCTAAGAATGTTATTGAAAAGCATTTACACTAAGTATACCAAACACCTTCCTAATATTGAGTTGCACCCAATGCTTCCCACAGTTGTGTCAAGTTGGCTGGATGTCCTTTGGGTGGTGGACCATTCTTGATACACACGGGAAAGTGTTGAGTGTAAAAAACCCAGCAGAGTTGCAGTTCTTGACACACTCAAACTGGTGCGACTGGCACCTACTACCTCGTTCAAAGGCACTTAAATATTTTCTTGCCCATTCACCCTCTGAATGGCACTCATACACAATCCATGTCTCAATTGTCTCAAGGCTTAAAAATCTTTCTTTAACCTGTCTCCTCCCCATTTACACTGATTAAAATGGATTTAACAAGTGACATCAATAAGGGTTCAAAGCTATCACCTGGATTCACCTGGTCTGTCTGTCATGGAAAGAGCAGGTGTTTCTAATGTTTTGTACACTCAGTGTATGGATATGTGTAGTGAGAATTAGCATCAATCAATATTAGAATTGAAAAAACAAATGTATTTGGTTGCAAAATTATTACCATATTCTCCACCAACAAATCATAAGAGGAATTGCAATTTCAAACTGGTTTCTAAACCCCCGAGGGTCTGCAAAGTAAATGTAATGAAATGTGTTTTGACCAGTGGCACCGTGAGAGGCATGGGCATAGGTGTGCCTGAAGGACTCCCCGTGCAGCACCCTGGACAGCGGCACTGGCGGCAGCACAGTGGACAGCTGCACTCCGTTTAGCATTGTGTAAGGATTCAACACCTTCAGCACCAGGCCAGCCAAAGACAGCGCCACAGATCTGCTCCTCCAACACACCTGTGCAGGATTACTAATCAGCACACCTGCAAGGCATTCCCTAATCAACTGACTGGCACAAGAGTGCAGGCTGGACCTCACTCAAGTGAAGCAGTTAGGAAGACAGCCTACTCTTACACTGTGGTTTGCGGTCCTGCTGCAGGCTTTTCAGGAGAGGAACGGACTCTGCCAGCGAGGCCACACCAACGCACTAGACTACAGGTGGCCACGATCTTTAACCACACTCTTGCCTGAACGGCTTGCGGACTAGAGTGCCTGAGACATTAAAAGCTGAACTAAAAGCTTCTTAAACTTGAAGTATTTTGTGTGTTTACACATTGTTGCTTCTGTAGTCGGACACACCCCACTATTCCCGACAAGAACCAATCAGGAAGTAGAGACTTAACTGCTTCTTTAAACATGGATAAAATGGTATGCGACTAAGTGCTGTCAACAAAATGTATTTCAAACCTGACATCACATTCAAAGATTCATTTAAAAACTATCTTTAGCAAGTCACCTATCAGATGATGACAGCTAATTTCTAAATAAAACTTGGGAGTGAGAAAACTCACCTGCTGTTTGTCAATCAAATATGAATAATTCAGTAGTTTGTAAACCCAAGCTGAGCCACCCTCTTGAACACACACATATCTGTAGAGGCGGGTGTGGTCAACAGGAAGATTTAACCATATGCGCCATATCAACATTAACTGGTCCCTTGCACCTTCCACATACCATGTTGTCTAGCAATGACTACATTTACATCCACACTAATATGATATTAAACTGATTATGGCCGTAGCCAGATTAGGCAATAGTCATGTAAACACCTTACTCTGCTTATCTTAATTGGCGTGAGGTGAAAATCGAAGTAAGCATAACCTGTTTTTCTGAGCAATCTTTCGAATGATTAGGACATGTAAACCCCTTAATCGGAGTTCCAGCGGTGTATTTCACCAGCATGTGCTAGCACCAGCCAAGCGAACTTCCGTCTTTAACGCGAGTGAAATGTGTTCGGAACAACAATGTGTACATCGAAGTAGTTTTCACATACAAACTTTATGTCCGAACTCAGAATCAAATATGCTTCCCAAAAATACCACGTTATCTGTGGTTGAGCGTGTTTATTTTGAGTGCCATCAGGTAGCCTGATTTCTGATGTGTCCATGTAAACAGGATTATTAAGGAAACTATTTCTTGCAAAGCATGTAAATGTTTTAAACAAACTATATTAATCTGACTATCCACAATAATCGCACTATTGTATGTAACCGCACTCATTGTGTGCGAGAACAGTTCAATTTAACGTGGCATCTCCTACCATACCCCGTTCAAAGACAAAACGATTTTGTCTTGCCCATTTACCCTCTGAATGGCAGACGTACACAATCTGTCTCAAGGCTTAAAAATCCTTATTTAACCTGTCTCCTCCCCTTAATCTACAGTGATTTGAAGTGGATTTAACAAGTGATATCAATAAGGGATCATAGCTTTCACCTGGTCGGTCCATGTCTTGTAAGGAGCAGGTGTTGTTAATGTTTTGTATACTCGGTGTACATTACGTTCTCAGCATCAACAAAACTACCTCTATCTTCTCTTGTTAAGTGTGTTCAGTTCTGTTGGCTGCGCCCACTAATTGGCCACACCTGATCTTAATGTTTATTTTAATTTTATGGGGTCTGTTTTGAATAAATTAAAATGAACAGCTTTGAATGTGTAAAAAAACATGGCATGCTAGCTTCCTCCTGGTGGACAAATTCCATGGATAGAGAACAGAAAATGTTGGTCCGAATCTCACTGCCCTGTCACAATAAAAAATGTGTTTGCATAAAATAAATATATATTTTACCTGGGGAATAGCTACAGGGGAGAGAAGCGGGATGAATGGGGGATGCCTAAGAAACATTATTTCCATGTGTTCTGTGTTTGGAGCTCAAAAAAATATCCCAAAATAAGCTAGCAGTGTTATTCTAAGTCTTATTGAAACGTTCAGTAAAAGTTTTAAGGAAGTTACTCAAAAACCTTGAAATAACCTATAATTCCTATTCCCAGAGATTTAATATAACCTCCCAGGAAAACTTTCAAGGAACCAGTGTAGAATGTTCTCAGAACCTCCCTGCAACCTAAAAATGAACGTTCCCAGAACAGGCAACATTTTCAATTCTGTTGTTTAAAAAAACATTCAGTTTTACCAGTCAGGAAACGTATGACTTCATTCCCTGAACCAATGGGATACCAAAAACGTACTTTCCTACAACTTTCAAGGAACCAAATGTGCTAGCTGTGGACTCAGTGGCACCAGTTAAAAGCAATAATAAACTGTCTGCCAGAGTCTCACCTTGGTTAAATGAACACACTTGTGCCTTATTAATAAGGATCGTAACGTTTTTTTTCAATTTTCGCCAAAAATGACATACCCAAATCTAACTGCCTGTAGTTCAGGACCTGAAGCAAGGATATGCATATTCTTGATACCATTTCAAAGAAAACATTTTGAAGTTTGTGGAAATGTGAAATGAATGTAGGAGAATATAACACATTAGATCTGGTAAAAGATGATGCAAAGAAAAAAACATGCGTTTCAAACTTTTTTTGTGTACTATCTTTGAAATGCAAGAGAAAGGCCATAATGTATTATTCCAGCCCATGCACAATTTATATTTTGGCCACTAGATGGCAGCAGTGTATGTGCAAAGTTTAAGACTGATCCAAGAACCATTGCATTTATGTTCAAAATGTTGTATCAAGACTGCACAATTGTGCCTAATTGGTTTATTAATAACTTTTCAAGTTCATAACTGTGCACTCTCCTCAAACAATAGCATGGTAGTCATTCACTGTAATAGCTACTGTAAATTGGACAGTGCAGTTAGATTAACAAGAATTTAAGCTTTCTGCCAATATCAGATATGTCTATGTCCTGGAAAATGTTCTTGTTTCTTACAACCTCATGCTAATTGCATTAGCCTACGTTAGCTCAACCGTCCCGAGGGGGAGCCACCAATTCTGTAGAGGTTAAAAAGGGAACTCAGAAATGCTGAACGCAAACTTTAAGTTTCCTGTGACATAATGAAGGATCTGATGAGAAATGACAATGTTGCGGTTAAAGATGCAAGAGTGAACTACTTCTCTACCTTGATCTCTGAGAACTCCCACAACAATATTTTTTAAGACAATAGATTTCTTCTAAACTACTAATTGATCCCTACTAGATCCCTACTATTATGCCTACTGTTGGCCCCAACATTCTGTCTATTGTAAATAGCTCCCTGACCTCTGGCTCCTTTCCAGCCTATTTTAAAACTGGTCCAATCTCTCCTTAAAAAGCCCAATCTAGACCCCTCCTCACTGAGTAATAAATTGTAGAACTTTATCCAATATATATTTTTTAAGTTGTTTTCATGCAATTGGGGATGTATTTGAGTATGAGTAAAATTCTAGTCGGGCTTCCGCTTTCTTCACAGCACGGAAACTGCTTTATTGAATGTCTGTAATTACCTTCTGTTGGCTGCTGATGCCGGTGAACATTCTATTCTAGTTATTTTGGATCTCAGTGCCTCGTTTGATAGTATTGATCACAACACCCTTAATGGCCAGCTGGAGAGATGGGTAGGAATCTCTGCCGTTGCCCTCGACTGGTTCAGGTCATATCTATGTGGCAGATGTTTCTCAGTGAGCATGGGTGGTTCAGTATTCAGCACCTATTCACTATGGTGTCCGTCAAGGGTCTATTTTTTCCCTGTGGAATGGTCTGTCAGAGGAGATAAGGCTTGCAGATTCAGTGCCTCTTTTAAAATCCCTGCTGAAGACACACTTTTATAAAGATGGTTTTAATGTATCTCAATGTATGATTTCAATTAGCTTTCTTGTTTCATTCTCCGTCTTTGTTTCTTTGTTAGCACTTTTATTTTTGTTTTATGACATGATGCACTTTGTTACTTGTATTGAAAAGCACTATATAAATAAAGTTTGTATTATTATGTGGGACACAGACCCCACTCACATGGCTCTCCCTCTCCTTAGAGCCGGGAGGAGCAGGAGGGACAATGGATTGGAACTGGAAGGGTACTTATGCTGAGGATTTAAAAAAGGAAGCCATGCATTTTCACGAGCTGCTTGCCTTTGCCTAGCTGCCTTCCCCCTGAATGGGTGTGAAGCCCAGCCGAGTGTGAGGAGATCGGTCTCAGAGACAGAGCAACATCCTGAAAACATGTAAGCAGGATGGGGCCGCTGTTAATTTTAGATGTTAGTGCATTGGAGTGGGTAATGACATGGGAACCTGCTTCCTTCGCTCTTGCTCTCTCTCTCTCTGCAGATGGATATCTCTGGCTGGGCTCACCCCCCTCTCCCCTTCATCCATGGCTCTTTTTTTCTTGAATATTTTTTTTGCATTGCAGATGATTCATAGTTGGATACAGAAATGTCAGCCATTTGAAATTATTTTTGGGGTGAGAGGTAAGTGCATATGGAAAATGAAGCTGACATGTTTTCTGCTGTTCCCATGGAGTTGGACACAATGGACTTTTCTATATTGGATTCGCTCAATTCCTACGTCCTCTCACGTCTCCTTTTGAAATAGGTCAAAGGTAATCGAGGAGAGGGAAAGTGGACAAAAATGTGCTTGTATGAAATTAAACTCTCTTCCAATCACACGTCATCAGGCAAATTATGTTTACAGGGTGGAATCCCCAAAATAATGAAGAAAGTGATAAAAAAAAACTAATTTAGCTAGTAGTGTGAGATAAAGATAAAATAATAAGTAGCATATTGTTTTTAAATGTTTGTGTCATTTTCTCCTTTGAGAAAACAATATCTGATTTAAAGGGAGTATGGCAGATTTCGAAACTCTTACACGAAGGACTCCTTGCCAGAAGGAGGCTATCGAGGAGGTGAGGACCGTCTTCTGTTTGCCTACTAATGAAATGACACTCCTCAACGATTCGACCACTTAACGGTTTCCCTGGACACAGAGGAGAGAGGACAGACTTTTTCACTAATGAGAAAAAGCCAATGACTTGCTTCACACGCTCTTGACACCTCTAAATCAGGTTCCCACAGCTCCCCCTAGAGGGCATACTAAAAACAGACAATCTCCTGGTGACAGGAGACTTGTGCCAACACTTCACACTGAGGTGAGATATTGGATTCTGATAGCTTACCTTTTCAATCTTTAACAACATATTCCCGAAAGCTTTCTTTCTGGTGCTAATACATAATCACAATATATCCAGACATTCACTTTAGGTCCAGGGCATTCATACTTTTTTATTCAGGTCGGATAATTAAAAGTCAAGGTAATTCAATAATTTCTGTATTGGAGCCATTAGTAGGGACACAAAGACACTTCATGGAAAATTCCTCCCAAAAACAATCTTTTAGTATTTGCAGTGGCAGTGCGTGGGTAAAATCACTGGGGAAGCCAAGCCAAAACAGTACAACCTATGTTGTGATATTTGCGTTGTTTGCTCTATAACCCATTAGTTCATACACCACCGTGATATACAATAAGGCCATGACAACAAAAAGACAGTTACACAGTGGCGGAATAAATTCAACTATACATACGTTTGTTTCATCACATACTGTAACCGGAGAGCAACATCTGTCCGGTGAAGTCCACAATGCAAATATTGCATGTAACAAACAGATATATGTCCTGCAGCATGGTCAAGCAAGTTCATGTGTTTGCCAGTTTAAACAACTACTGATTTAGAAGCACGGAATTACCGCAAGTCAACACAAAGACAACAGGAGCACTGCCTGTGCTTTCCCAGCACTATTTCAATTAAAACATTTAAACATCTTAAAATAAACAAATCTGTATATTCTGTTTCCTTTCCCTTATTTTAATACACTGAAAACAAACTTAAAGATGCCAAAAGCACTTCAGTCAAATCAATGTTGCTATATGCATTGTTGCTGTCCATGGTCCTGATTTCTCTCTCTCTGTGTGTGTGTGTGTGTGTGTGTGTGTGTGTGTGTGTGTGTGTGTGTGTGGTGTGGTGTGTGGTTGTGTGTGTGTGTGTGTGTGTGTGTGTGTGTGTGTGTGTGTGTGTGTGTGTGTGTGTGTGTGTGCGTGCGTGCATACACAAGTAAAAACAAAATGTTGATTCACTCTACTTGTAGACTAGTATTTTTGGGAGGCTAAATACTTGCTTGCATCAATCAGTCAAATGCTAAGGTGGCAAAATGTCATACTCTTTTGTTCCAGATAGCATCAGATACATGGACTACACACACTGAGACAGAGGGGCGCTGTTTTCCTCATCCTGATGATTTCTCCAGTGAGATTCAACCATTTGCGAATTGATGGAAAACTATGATTGATAAAATATGGCTTTCCTTGGCATCCATGAATACAGGCCACTGGGTATTTGTTTCATTAGTCCATTGTTGATATAGTCCCAAAATGTTTTGCAGGTCAGCAATCAAGTTTTCAAGATATATATCTTTTAATATACAGAAATACAGCCAGGATGATTTAAAACACAGTATAATATGATGCAAAATGCATCACACTGGCTGTACTTCTGTATTTTGTAAAATATATATCTTGAAAACTTGATTGCTGACCTATCTTTGGCGATTGGCTTGTGGTGTGTGGCAGGAATCATTGGTGTTGAACCTGATGGATTCCAGCAAACAAACCTGGATGATTCGTCTCCAAGCAGTCTGATTATCTCACTATGCAGCCCAATATGCAGTCTGTTTACAACACATGGCCAATAGAACATTACCAGATGCCATAGCTCAGATGAAACAGCAACCCCTGCCATTAACATCATTCTTGGTGAAACGTGCGCTTGTTCATCTGTGTCTGTAGGTGACTTTTGTTTTAATCGACAGGCTAAGGCTCTTGGCTCCCGGGAGGGCATCAACATCACTTCTTCATTCACCATATGAGAGACAAAGAGACTTTACCTCTCTCTCCGTGGACACCCCTGTCACCCCGTCGTACCGTGCTCTATCACAGGGCGGAGGGAGGGAGGGAGGGAGGGAGGGAGGGAGGAGGCAAAACACTAATGCGCAGCAGTCAGAGGTGTCAGGAGTGATGACAGGCCGTCTTTCTCCCGTAATGAAGCGGAGAGGAGAGTAATGAGCTCGGCACACAGGCAGAACGCACAGCTAAGAGAGAGACCAGGGCGGAGGGAGAAACAGAGAGAGTAAGAGGGGGAGGTAATAGGATGGAAGGGGTGAGAGAGAGAGATAGTGAGGAGGCTGATGATATAAATGAGTAGGTAAAGACTGGCCTCCCTCTCCCTCTCTCCCCCCAGTCATTCTGCTCAGTCCCCGAGTCCCATCTGACACATGGATTCACATCATCTGACTTCCATCCCATCCTCTCTGCTCCCATCAAGGCCCGGCTGTAATAGCAGCATTTGGGCATAAATAGCCTCAACCACAGCCATCTCATTTTGAATAACAATGCAGGCAGATGCATAAGTGTCTAACTGTAGTCCTTGTTTTGGCTTCCCAGCTGGGTAAATGGCGCTGGCGTAGTGCTGAGGGCGTTGGGGCGTTCGACTACGGCACCCATTTATTGTTCCTCCTCTCTCTGTGCCATGCTGTAGTGCTTTGGCATGGGATAAATGACTCTCTCCCTCACAAGACTGTTTCCCCCTCCAGCAGATTTCTCCTTCTTAATCAAAAAGCTCATTACAGCACATGCAGATTGCCTGTCCTTTATGTCCTGCAGAAATGTGATATGGCCACCTCTGGAAGTCGATGCAATTATCGACAGGGTAGAGAGAGAGAAAAGCATAAAAGACCTGGCTACATCTGCCTGCCTGCCTCTAACCTCCATCCCGTTTTCCAACAGTTGGCTAAACTTAAACATTTACCGATAGATTTGTGCGGCTTCATTTGATTTGTCATTACTTCCCAGGGCAACACAATGAGAAGCATGGACAATAATGAAGACTCGTTGTTCTGGCCCCCTCTTTCTTTCTCTCTCTCTCTCTCTCTCTCTCTCTTTCTCTTTCTCTCTCTACTGTCCCTAAAGAAGTCATTCCACATTTTAGCCTCATTCTGCTGTGAAATGGCCCATCGTAATGATCCAATATGTAACCTCCTGACCCACATTTCTCTCATTCAGTCCGTTAAGACCTGGTATGGGATGGGTTTGTGATCAAACAGCCCCCATAGGTAGGGATAATGCACCTAATGTACACCATTGTCAGAGCACAACCCCAACAGAAAGCAGGAAAAATAGTCCCAGGAGCGCTGAACAATGAAGTTTTGTGAAAATGACTTTCTAATTGAGGCATATGCCTTGGACATGACAGATAAATTAGCCACTGTCAAGGCATCGAGCTTAAGGGCGTCACTTTCAGCGCGGTTGTTTTTGTTGTGTGAGTACGTCAGCTGAATATGCTGTGTTTGTGATTGTGTCTTGTGACTTTGGAGATGCTTAACTTTGCCTTCATTCTCCAAACTGGGGAATGTTTTAGGGATTCACACTGGGTACTTTTCTGACATTAACTGAGATGTGGTTTATCCTTATTTTATCCACCGTTGTTCCCAACTAAATTAACTCTGTATCCCTTTCCTGCAGTCAAATTACCTAGTGGCCTCATGTGGAATGTTATTCATATTTAGACTAATTTCAGAATTCATAAACATTATTTCAAAAAAGTAGCTGAAAATCTGGTGTTTCTATGTCAAACGGTTTTGTTATATTTCAGTCTTCTGTGATGTATATGTGCAGTATGTTCTAATTATTAGAGTAAGAACTCGACGGACACTGTGAAAGCTTAAACCAAGTTTATTCTTCCCAGAGGATCGAATAGCTGAATCGACAAAGACATAGTTCCACCCGTGGTAGTATACATATCCCACTTTGGGGGGAGTCTCCTCCTTATTGCTACTTCACTGACCCTCAGCACTGGGGCAGGGTGTGTGTTCAGCCACAAGGGTGTGTGTTCAGCCCTCTCCTGTACTACCTTTTCACCCATGACTGTGTGGCCATGCACCCCTCCAACTCAATCATCAAGTTTGCAGACGACACAACAGTAGTGGGCTTGATCACCAACAACGAAGAGACAGCCTACAGGGAGGAGCTGAGGGCCCTCAGAGTGTGGTGTCAGGAAAACAACCTCTCACTCATCGTCAACAAAACAAAGGAGATGATCGTGGACTTCAAGAAACAGCAAAGGGAGCACCCCTCTATCCACATCGAAGGGACAGCAGTGGAGAAGGTGGAACATTTTATTTTCCTGGGCGTACACATCACTGACAAACTGAAATGGTTCACCCACACAGACAGTGTGGTGAAGAAGGCGCAACAGCGCCTCTTCAACCTCAGGAGGCTGAAGAAATTTTGCTTGTCACCTAAAGCCCTGACAAACTTTTACAGATGCACAATCGAGAGCATCCTGTCGGGCTGAATCTTTGCCTGGTATGGTAACTGCACCGCCCTCAACCGCAAGGCTCTCCAGAGGGTGGTGTGGTCTGCTCAACGCATCACCAGGGGCAAACTACCTGCCCTCCATGACACCTACAGCACCCGATGTCACAGGAAGGCCAAAAAGATAATCAAGGACAACAACCACCCAAGCCACTGCCTGTTCACACCGCTACCATCCAGAAGGCGAGGTCAGTACAGTTGCATCACAGCTTCTATCTCAATGCCATCAGACTGTTAAACAGCCACCACTAACTCAGAGAGGCTGCTGCCCACATTGAGAACCAATCACTGGACACTTTACAAAATGGATCACTAGTCACTTTAAACAATGCCACTGTAAATAATGCCACTTTAATAATGTCTACATATCTTACATTACTCATATCACATGTATATACTGTATTTTATACCATCTACTGCACCTTGCCTTTGCCGCTCGGCCGTCGCTCATCCATATATTTATATTTACATATTCTCATTCACCCCTTTAGATTACTTGTTAGCTATTACTGCACTGTTGGAACTAGAAGCACAAGCATTTCACTACACTCACATTAACATCAGCTAATCATGTGTATGTAACCAATACAATTTGATTTGATTTGATTTTGATTTGATTTAAACATTGCATAATTATTGCTAGGCAGGGAGCTAAGTGATATGGGCAGCAAACGGTTCCTCCCCTTATCAGTACTGCCACATGTGACCGTTTTGCCTGCACTCAGCCCCTCCCAAGCTTAAGTATGGCACCCCCCAAGTCTCTATTATAACTAATGTTTAATAATATAACTAATGGTTAATAACAGTTAAAGCTCAGAAATCCAAACCCATCAATATAAAGTGTATTATTGGGGATGCAAACATGCAATTGAATACATTTCAACTCTATATCTGACATGCTACAGGTGTCTTCTTTTTAAAGCCCATAACCATGTGTGTGAGGTGTATACTTTCGTTTCAAAGTAGATTTGTTTAAGACTACAAAGGAACACTCTATGTGACTCTTATTTAGCCCACTGCAGTAAAAGGTTAAACAACTGGGAAACATCAGGTGAGAAATAATGGTCTTACATCATATTACTATCTGTCCACCAAGGCCAGGTCTGAGGAGCTGCTTTGCGTAGCAGCTAGCATCCCATAGGGCGGCGCACAATTAGCCCAGCGTCATCGGGTTAGGGGAGGGTTTGGCCAGGGTAGACCGTCATTGTAAATAATATTTTTTTCTCAACTGACTTGCCATGTTAAATAAAGTTTAAATAAAAAAAATATAAAAATAAAGCTAATGGGGTTTTCTTGGGGGCTTGAACGCAACCCGTGATGTGGTTAGCCCTTGTGGCTGGGACAGCAGATTGTCCCAGGCTTGTGGCTGTCTAGATCCCTGATGTTTAATGTTGTTGTTTCCAATCTTCGCTGCGACCTGTCCTGTCTGGAACTTGGAGGAGTAACACCGTAACCTACGTTGCTACCATGACAAAGACCAAAGCCGGCGGGAGTACTGTTGAGGACAGTAGTGTCTCTATCACAGGTGAAGAAAATAGCTTCAATTGTTGTGTCCAAATACTGGTGGAGTCAACTAATAAAAGAATGGACGACCTGACCAGAGAGGTCCAGGACCTGAAGAACAGTCTCCAGTTCTCTCAGGGTCAGCTCGATGAGTTTAAATTCTCCTACATTCATTTCACATTTCCACAAACTCCAAAGTGTTTCCTTTCAAATGATATCAAGAATATGCATACCCTTGTTTCAGATCCTGAGCTACAGGCAGTTCGATGGGTCCAATCCTTAAAACAGTAGAACGGCAAAATGACAGCAATCTATAAGTCATTGAGAGAGGACATTAGTTCTGTATGTGAATCCATGATAACAATGACGGAGAAATTAGATGATCTCGAGGGACAATAAAGGCGTAAAACATTGTTGACGGAATTGGAGAATTTCTACGAGAGCTGGACGGAGTCTGAGGACAAAGTGAGGGAAATGATCTCGGAGAAACTGAAGATAGACCACAAGAAGATTGAGGTGGAGCGCATCCACGGGACAGAAAAAGTCATTGTCCACCCTCTGTCCCAAAAGCCTAGAAGGGATGAGAGACCCAAGAGGGTTCGTAGTTCAACCCCTCAGCACACACACACACTTACACACACCAACTGATTAATGGACTGCTGAATGCATATTTCATATCTTGCTTTGTTTGCTCTTTTCCATATTATGTCTATCTCTGATGAGCTACCCAGGAAAGGGCTGAAAATAGCCCATAATAAAATATGTAGCCTTATAAAAATGGTCCATGAAATCAATAACTTGCTAACATCAGATAACATTCATATATTAGCCATAATTCATGTGATGATATAGCAGTAGCAGTAGCAAATCAAGGATATAACATCGATAGAAGAGACAGGAATGCTTATGGGTAAGTTGTTGTTTTATATATTCATAGTCAAATCCCTGTAGTGTTTAGAAAATATCTTATGTCAAGTGTTGTGGTTGCAGGTTCACCTGGCACATCTAAAGCATTTTCTTTTGGGTGTTACTATAGGCCTCCAAATGCTAACAGTCAGCATCTAAATAATATATTTTAAATGCTTGATACTGTATGTGATGTAAGCAGAGATGTTCACTTTCTTGGGGACCTGAATATTGACTGGTTTTCATCAAGTTGTCCGCTCAAGAGGAAGCTTCTCACTGTACCAGTTCCTATAATCTGGTTCAGGTTATTAATCAGCCTACCAGGGTGTTTACAAACACTACAGAAACAAGATCATCCACATGTATCAATCACATTTTTATTAATAATGTAGAACCTTGTTCTAAAGCTGTACCCATTGGATGCAGTGATCACAATAAAGTGGCTATATCCAGGAAAGCCAAAGTTCCAAAAGCTGAGCATAAAATAGTGTATAAGAGATCATACAAAAGATTTTGCTGTAACTCTTATGTGGATGATGTTAAAAAATAGTTGTTGGTCTGATGTGATTCACAAGGAGCATCCAGACACTGCACTTGATGAATTTATGAAATTGCTTCTTTCAATGATAAACATGCACCTGTTAAGAAACTGTCTTATAAAACTGTTAAGGCTCCATGGATTGATGAGGAATTGAAAAACTGTATGGTTGAAAGAGATGGGGCAAAATGAGTGGCTAAAAGTCTGGCGGACTGACTTACTGCAAATCTAGATTTTATGTGACAAAAAAAATATACAAAAAATAAACTGTATTATGAAGCCAAGATCAATGATATAAGAATGATGGAAAATAAACTGGAGTACCTTCAATTAAATTATGATTACTTCATTTTCAAAGTGGGCAAACTTAGGCAGGAATTGACAACAACGAACAGTGAGCCATCATACTCATGCATAAAAAAACGAATAATGAAAGAAAATGTTTTAAAGTTAGTGTGAGAGAAGTGGAAAATCGATAAAGAATGCCAAACATCCTGGCTTTGACAATTTAGATAGAAAGCTACTGAGGATGGTAGCTGACTCTATAGCCACTCCTATCTGTCATATCTGAGCCTAGAGCAAGGGTGGGCAATTTCAGTCCTCGAGGGCATAATTGGTGTCACAGTTTTGCCCTAGCCCCAGCTAACACACCTGACTCCAACAAACACCTAATTATGATCTTCAGTTTAGAATGCAATTTGATTAATCAGCTGTGTTTGCTAGGGATGGAGAAAAAGTGTGACACCAATCAGGCCCACGAGGCCTGGAATTGCCCACCCCTGGCCTAGAGAAGTCTTTGTCCTCAGGTTTGGAGGAAAGCCAAAGTCTTTCCGCTACCCAAGAGTGGTAAAGCGGCCTTTACTGGTTCTTACAGCAGACCTATCCGCTTGCTGCCAGCTCTTAGCAAACTGTTGGAAAAAATGTTTGACCAAATATAATGCTATTTCTCTGTAATCAAATTGACAACAGACTGTCAGCATGCTTATAGAGAAGGGCACACAGCATGTACTACACTAACATAAATCACTGATAATTGGTTGAAAGAAATTGATAATAAGAAGATTGTGGGAGCTGTACTGTTAGATTTCAGTGCAACCTTTGATATTATTGACCATAACCTGTTGTTGAGAAAATGTATGTGTTATGGCTTTACAACCTCTGCCACATCGTGGATTCAGAGCTATCTATCCAATAGACCTCAGAGGGTTTTCTTAAATGCAAGCTTCTCTGATGTCAAACATGTAAAGTGTGGTGTACCACAGGGCAGCTCTCTAGGCCCTCTACTCTTTTCTATTTTTACAAATGACCTGCCACTGGCATTAAACAAAGAATGTTTATGCACATATGCTGATGAATCCAGTGTTGTATAGTAACTATGTAAGTAAAAATACTTTTAGGTATTACTTAAGTCCATTTTTGGAGTATTTATACTCACCTATTTATATTCTTGACAACTTTTACTTTTACTCCACTACATTCCTAAAGAAAATAATGCATTTTTTACTCCATACATTTTCCCTGAGACCCAAAAGTAGTTGCTACATTTCGAAGGTCCAATTCACACACTTATCAAAAGAACATCCCTGGTCATCTACTGCCTCTGATCTGGCAGACTTACGAAACACAAATGCTTAACTTGTAAATAATGTGTGAGTGTTGGAATGTGCCCATGTCTATGCATAAATAAATAAATTAAAGAAAATGGTACAGTCTGGTTTGCTTAATATAAGGAATTTAAAATTATTGATACTTTTACTTTTGATGTTTAAGTATATTTTAGCAAATACATTTACTTTTGATACTTAAGTATATTTAAAACCAAATACTTTTAGACTTTTACTCAAGTAGTATTTTACTGGGTGACATTCACTTATGCTTGAGTCATCTTCTATTAAGGTATCTTTACTTTTTTCTCAAGTATGACAAGTGGGTACTTTTTTGACCACTGCGCATCAGCAACCACAGCTTATGAAGTCACTGAAACCCTTAACGAAGAGTTTCCATCAGTTTTGGAATGGGTGGCTCGTAATAAACTGGTCCTGAACATCTCTAAAACTAAGAGCATTGTATTTGGTACAAATCATTCCCTAAGTTCTATACCTCAGCTGAATCTGGTAATGAAGGATGTGGCTGTTGAACAAGTTGAGGAGACTTAACTAATTGGTGTTACCTTAGATTGTTAACTGTCATGGACAAAACATATATATTCAATGGTTGTAAGACGGGGGAGTGGTCTGTCCATAATAAAGAGATGCTCTGCTTTTTTGACACCACACTGCACAAAGCAAGTGCTGCAGTCTCTAGTTTTATCTTATCTTGTCTAGTGCTGCAGAGAAAGACCTAGTTAAGCTGCTGCTGGCCCAGAACAGAATGGCATGTGTTGATTTTCATTGTAATCAGTGACTTCTTACACACATTACTGACACACACACTTACCCCACCAGACATGCCACCAGGGGTCTTTTCACAGTCCCCAGGTTCAGAACAAATTCAAGGAATGTACAGTGTTATACAGAGCCATGAGTGTATGGAACTCCCTTCCAACAGCAAACCTGGTTTTAAAAAACAAATAAATCAACGCCTCACGAAAAAACAGCACTCCTCCATGTGACCTACTTGTTGTGTGTATTTACTTACATGTACTGTATGTGTAACGGATAGATGCACACACACACACACACACACACACACACACACACACACACACACACCAACACACACACACACACACACACACACACACACACACACACACACACACACACACACACACACACACACACACACACACACTCTATGATGGTGTTTTTAAATGTATGTCAATTGTAAAGTATTTTATCTTGAATGTCTTTTTTGTTATGAGTCAGACCCGAGTAAGACTAGCTGTCGCTCATGGGTATCCTAATAAATAAAAAATGAAACATTGCTGATATACTGCATCCTAGTCAAGGCTCATGCTATATAACTACTGCTGTACACACCTTCTCTATTCCTCTACTGTCCAAACTGTCTATGCACACCATCATATATATATTTATATTCTGGACTCAGTCATTACACGTTCTGATATTTCTTAATTCTTAATTTTAAATTGGGGGATTTGTGTGTATTGTTTTGTATTTGTTAGGTATTACTGCACTGTTGGCGCTAGTAACATAAGCATTTCACTGCACCTGCGATAACATCTGCAAAATACGTGTATGCTACCAATACAATTGTATTTGATATCATGGAAAGTTTTACTATGCTAAAACAAGGATGAGAGGCTCAGAGTGGACCTGCTTTGACCTGTCTCCCATTCTCTCTTCAACCAGATGGTTATCCACACCGTCTGTAATCCCAACCAAGTTACCAACAGCTGGGCTAGGATCAGAGTGACTACAATGACTACATAGAGCATTGGAATAACTTGTAAAACATACAAAAGATAGCAGAAGAACCAATGAAAAGCCTTACGAAGGTGAGCCAGACAAGTTGAAAAGATAAAGCTGGTACGGAGGGTGGGTGTATTCACAAGTGACATCAATAAGGGATCATAGCTTTCACCTGGATTCACCTGGACAGTTTGTCATTGAAACAGCAGGTGATTATTGTTTTGTGTACTCTGTGTATATTATTTAGCTATGAACAGTTCTACACAGTAAGATTTTATGTTGACATCATCATGATTAATAAATATGATTTGCTTTAGTTGTAACAGTAGCTTTTGAGCTAGAGGGAGATTTGAGCACCATGGGCAGGGCTATAGACTGACAAGTCACTACAGGGACAATTTAAGATTTAGGAAATGTACGCCTTTTCTATTCACGCCTTTCCTATGCACCTCTCAGTAGATGGTACTCAGACTTACCTCATGGAGGCGCGTAATTGGTTCCCTTGTACACATTGAATTAATGTAATTCAATGTAATTCAACCCCAGAAAACACACCCACTTTGTGGCCTACAAGTTTGATCAGAGAGTTTTTCTTAAATTTGTTTTTCTGTTAATTTATCTCAAGCACTCCCTTTAAATACTCTGTACCTTTATTTGGTGCGACTCTTTGCCTTGTCATCCCATTTGGCTTTGATCATATAAGGCCATACAATACAAATTATGTATAACGGCATAGCATAAAGGGGCATAAATACCTGTAATATCGATATGCTTTTCAGTTTCATGCCATATGGGTGGTTTCAAATTCATCTCTAGCGATCATAAGGTAAAATAGATCTAAAACAATTGTCATTTAGCCTATATTTACAATCCCCTTATACAAACGGATTACTAATTTACTCTTATCAATAGCTCTTATTAATTTATAAATACAGTGCATGGAGAATGCTATTATTTCAATCAGAATTTAAAAAAGATGTTTTTGCAACTTACAGGTTAGCTTGACCTTCCTTATTCATGGTTTCCTCGCACATAAAGGTGGTGGAATTATTAGGGAATTAAGTCAAGGTCAGAATACTAGTATATGTAGACACACCTCTGCCACACCTCCTTTTCTGTGATCTCTAGCCACCCCCGTGCTTCATGGTTGGGATGGTGTTCTTTGGCTTGCAAGCCTCCCCCTTTTTCCTCCAAACATAACGATGGTCATTATGGCCAAACAGTTCTATTTTCGTTTCATTAGATCAGAGGACATTTCTCCAAAAGTACAATCTTTGTCCCCATGTGCAGTTGCAAACTGTAGTCTGGCTTTTTTTTATAGCGGTTTTGGAGCAATAGCTTCTTCCTTGCTGAGTGGCCTTTCAGGTTATGTCGATATAGGACTCCTTTGACTGTGGATATAGATACTTTTGTACCTGTTTCTTCTAGCATCTTCACAAGGTCCTTTGCTGTTGTTCTGGGATTGATTTGCACTTTTCGCACCAAAGTACGTTCATCTCTAGGAGACAGAACGTGTTGACGGCTGCGTGGTCCCATGGTGTTTATACTTGCGTACTATTGTTTGTACAGATGAACGTGGTACCTTCAGGCGTTTTGGAAATGCTCCCAAGAATGAACCAGTGGACTTGTGGAGGTGTACAATTTTTATTTATTTCAATTTCATCATGATTTTGTCATGATGTCAAGCAAAGAGGCGCTGAGTTTGAAGGTAGGCCTTGAAATACATCCACAGGTACACCTACAATTTACTCAAATGTCAATTAGCCTATAAGAAGTTTCTAAAGCTGACATCATTTTCTGGAATTTCCAAGCTGTTTAAAGGCACAGTCAACTTAGTGTATGAAACTTCTGACCCACTGGAATTGTGATGCAGTGAATTATAAGTGAAAAAATCTGTCTGTAATAAATTGTTGGAAAAATTGCTTGTGTCATGCACAAAGTAGATGTCCTAACCGACTTGCCAAAACTATAGTATGTTTAACAAGAAAATATATGAGTGGTTGAAAAACTAGTTTGAATGACTCCAAGCTAAGGGTATGTAAACTTCCGACTTCAACTGTATGTAGCAGAAATGTTAAAGGTCTTCTTTGCCATATATTACTAAAAAGCTAAACTAATCCCAAATGTGCAATCTATTAACGGATTATCGCCCAAAAATTCTGATTTGTTTAGAAAAGATCAGCGTAGCTAAAAACTAACACTGGCTTTCAGTATTGAACTGCATTCATTTGGAACTAGAATGCAATTAGGTGGACTAATCTAATGACTTTTTGCCAGTCACTGAATAAGGAGAGTCCGGCTGTGTTTGCCCATTGTTGGATCAAGCAGGTAAATAGCTGTCCAATGAAAATATGGCCAGTGTTTGGCAGAGTTCTGTTTCTAATTCAAAGGAAGCACTTAGCTGCATGTGGGTGGCATGAGCGTGGGTGTAGTGACACATTGAGATGGGGAAGATAGAGAAGGAGGAGAGAAGGGGAGGACGAGGGGGCAGTGGCGCAGGACCGGCATCCCGGACGACATCTCCAGCTCTTCATTAGCCGCATGCTGGGAACTGCAGTGGTGACACCAAGCCTGTTATGAATGAAGTGAGGGAGGGAGGGAGGGAGGGGAAGGGGGGGTGGAGGAAGAGAGAGTGGAGGAAGACAGAGGGAAGGGAAGGATGTAGGGAGGCATGGAGGAAGGAGAGGGAGGGATGGAAGGAGGTTGGCAGGAAAGCTGCTCAGTGTAACTCTGAAACTGAATATTTAAAAGGACTCTGTCGGAGAGAGGCAGGAGCACATTCCTCCATCATTTCATGCCCTCTGGGGAGGTATGGGGTGTGGAAGGTCCCATGCTCCACCAGCTCTAACTCCTGTATGAGGCATAAGTCCCTAGATTTACATTGGCCCAATCCCAACTCAACCCCTAGACTCTATGCCATATGCACTTGTGGAGATTTGAAAGGATTTCACAGGTGTAGGCAATGCTAATAGCTCCACTTGCTCACTGATGGGCTAGGTGTAAGTTTCACCATGTTGCTTTACACTTTTAAATCCTCTCAAATCCCCACAAATGCATAGGGCATAGGGTCTAGGGGTTGATTTGGGATTGGATCCTGTACTGTAGCAGAGGAGGGTGATAGTGTGGTTATGGGATACCTATGGAATAGGTCCCTTAATGTAATCACGTGATTGTTTATTTAGATGTGACTTATGACGTGATTGACAACACCCTGCTCCTTCGACTGACTTGTTTTAAGTGGTGACAAACAGTGCCTTATTAGGCTATTGATTTACTATATGATTGTAAATATTATAATTTTGAAATGATCGCAAATTAGTTTAGGAGTTTCTACAAACAGTTTTTGACATCTGATCGAAAATTCCAGATTGATGAATCACAATTGAAGCGTTTAAGAGATGCATACAAAGCTCTCCCTCGCCCTCCCTCGCCCTCCATTTGGTAAATCTGACCACAATTCTATCCTCTTGATTCCTGCTTACAAGCAAGAATTTAAGCAGGAAGCACCAGTGACTCGGTCTATAAAAAAATGGTCAGATGAAGTAGATGTTAAACTACAGGACTGTTTTGCTTTCACAGATTGGAACATGTTCCGGAATTCTTCCGATTGCTTTGAGGAGTACACCACATCAGTCACTGGCTTTATCAATAAGTGCATTGAGGACGTCATCCCCACAGTGACTGTACGTACATACCCCAACCAGAAGCCATGGATTACAGGCAACATTCGCACTGAGCTAAAGGGTAGAGCTGCCGCTTTCAAAGTGCAGGACTCTAACCTGGAAGCATATAAGAAATCCCGCTATGCCTTCCGACGAACCATCAAACAGGCAAAACGTCAATACAGGGCTACACCGGCTCCGACGCTCATTTTATGTGGCAGGGCTTGCAAACTATTACAGACCACATTGGGAAGCACAGCCGCGAGCTCCCCAGTGACACGAGCCTACCAGATGAGCTAAATCACTTCTATGCTCGCTTTGAAGCAAGCAACACTGAAGCATGCATGAGAGCATCAGTTGTTCCGGACGACTGTGTTATCACGCTCTCCGTAGCCTACGTGAGTAAGACCTTTAAATAGGGCAACATTCACAAGGCTGCGGGGCCAGACGGATTACAAGGACGTTTGCTCAGGGCATGTGCTGACTAACGGCAGGTGTCTTCACTGACATTTTCAACATGTCCCTGATTGAGTCTGTAATACCACCATGTTTCAAGCAGACCGCCATAGTCCCTCTGCCCAAGAACACTAAGGTAACCTGCCTAAATGACTACAGACCTGTAGCACTCACGTCCGTAGCCATGAAGTGCTTTGAAAGGCTGGTAATGGCTCACATCAACACCATTTTCCCAGAAACCCTAGACCCACTCCAATTTGCATACTGCCCAAACAGATCCACAGATGATGCAATCTCTATGGCACTCCACACTGCCCTTTCCCACCTGGACAAAAGGAACACCTACGTGAGAATGCTATTCATTGACTACAGCTCAGCGTTCAACAACATAGTACCCTCAAAGCTCATCACTAAGCTAAGGGTCCTGGGACTGAACACCTCCCTCTGCAACTGGATCCTGTACTTCCTGACGGGCCGCCCCCAGGTGGTAGGTAGCAACACATCTGCCACACTGATCCTCAACACTGGAGCCTCTCAGGGGTGCGTGCTCAGTCCCCTCCTGTACTCCCTGTTCACCCACGACTGCATGGCCAGGCACGACTCCAATACTATCATTAAGTTTGCAGACGACACAACAGTGGTAGTCCTGATCACCGACAACGACGAGACAGCCTATAGGGAGGAAGTCAGAGACCTGGCCGGGTGGTGCCAGAATAACAACCTATCCCTCAACGTAACCAAGACTAAGGAGATGATTGTGGACTACAGGAAAAGGAGGACTGAGCACGCCCCCTTTCTCATCGACCGGGCTGTAGTGGAGCAGGTTGAGAGCTTCAAGTTCCTTGGTGTCCACATCACCAACAAACTAGAATGGTCCAAACACACCAAGACAGTCGTGAAGAGGGCACGACAAAGCCTATTCCCCCTCAGGAAACTAAAAAGATTTGGCATGGGTCCACAAATCCTCAAAATGTTCTGCAGCTGCAACATCGAGAGCATCCTGTCTGGTTGCATCACTGCCTGGTATGGCAACTGCTCGGCCTTCAACCGCAAGGCACTACAGAGAGTAGTGCGTACGGCCCAGTACATCACTGGGGCTAAGTTGCCTGCTATCCAGAACCTCTACACCAGGCGGTGTCAGAGGAAGGTCCTAAAAATTGTCAAAGACCCCTGCCACAACAGTCATAGACTGTTCTCTCTACTACCGCATGGCAAGGAGTATCGGAGAGCCAAGTCTAAGACCAATAGGTTTCTCAACAGTTTTTACCCCCAAGCCATAAGACTCCTGAACAGGTAATCAAATGGCTACCCAGACTATTTGCATTGTACGCCCCCAGCTCAATCCCTCTTTTATGCTGCTGCTACTCTCTGTTTATCATATATGCAGTCACTTTAACTATACATTCATGTACATACTACCTCAATTAGCACGAATAACCGGTGCCCCTGCACATTGGCTACCCGGACTATCTGCATTGTGTCTTGCCACCCACCACCCACCAACCCCTCTTTTACGCTACTGCTACTCTCTGTTTATCATACATGCATAGTCACTTTAACCATACCTACATGTACATACTACGTCAATCAGCCTGACTAACCGGTGCCTGTATATAGCCTCGCTACTGTTATAGCGACGCTACTGTATATAGGCTCGCTACTGTTATTTTCCACTGTCTTTTTTACAGTTGTTTTTATTTCTTTACTTATCTATTGTTCACTTAATACAATTTTTTTCCTTAAAAATTGCGCTGTTTGTTAGAGCCTGTAAGTAAGCATTTCACTGTAAGGTCCGTTGTAAGTAAGCATTTCACTGTAAGGTCCGTTGTAAGTAAGCATTTCACTGTAAGGTCCGTTGTAAGTACACGCATTTCACGTGTAAGGTCCGTTGTAAGTAAGCATTTCACTGTAAGGTCCGTTGTAAGTAAGTAAATTTCACTGTGAGGTCCGTGGTAAGTAAGCATTTCACTGTAAGGTCCGTTGTAAGTAAGCATTTCACTGTAAGGTCCGTTGTAAGTAAGCATTTTCACCTGTTGTATTCGGCGGACGTGACAAATAAACTTTGATTTGGAATTAAATGGCAAAGTGGCAAATCTTCTGTCAAAATTTTCAGTAGCTGGCTCGTTCCACCAATTAGGTGCCATTTCGTTAGGGCAACTTGGTGAAGAAAAAAGGTTTTATTTTACCCAATTATAACTCAGCGTTCCACAGCAAAATATAAGAAAATCTTCAAAAAAAGTAGATCTAGCTCACCTGATTTTACACTATTATTTGAGTATTAGATGTTCAGTGTTTATTTTTATATCATTTTTTTAAAGGTTTCACCATGTTAAAATGAGAGTTCAGTACACATAACTGTGTTCACCTTAAAATGAGGGAAGTGTTTTTTTTTTACCTTAAAGAGTGAATGCCCCTAAATAGCAGCTTCTCATTTTGAAAATGGCCTATTTCAATGATTTAAAAACTTCAAACCAACTATAAATTGTTGAAATTCATATACAAATATTGAAAGCATTTAATGAGACAACTAAAAGAAGTGAAACATGAAAATATTGTACCATTTATGTTGTGTAATTTGTTGATTGACCCTAACTATTCCTTGCAGGTATGCTATCTGAAGTCAAGTCAACTTTGCCACTGTCGTACACTAGCCAGCTGAAGCTAGTTGGCAAAATTATTTGTCTAACTCTTCCCACCTGCAAACACACACAAGAGACATCCACATCAAACTACACCCCGAAACTAATCTTCAGAAATGACTTGTCAAAGCAATAAAATAACTGTGGCTTTACAATGATGGTGAAAACTTGGAGAAAGTTTGGGCTTTAGTGGGTTAAATTCTTCCTAGAAGCCACATAAGATGCACAGAGGGACATATCAAAATGCTGAATTTTGGCACTTTAGCAAGTCTTTATATAAAAAATCTGATTGAATTTGCCATGTGGTGTATATTAAAGGGCACTTCATATAAACTGGCTTTTAAAATGCAATAATTGTGCACAATTTCAACTTAGAATGTCAAAGGGATGTAAAAGGCTCTCATTTTGTGGAACGACCCAGCTATCATTGTCAAGGGCAGGAAGGAAGGCCCTGTCAGCCAAGTTATTAACAGACTAGAAGCAGATGACGTTTTAAAGCACAGAGGGGGAGAAGAGACCCTGCGACCCATAAAATCAATCTCGCCTGACAACGGGAGAGGAAATGTTGCGCATAACGTCACCATGCTTAGATCGCTATCTGGGGCTCTTTCTACAGTGCTGATCGATACTGATCTACAAAAAATGACCAGTCAATGGCACTTACACACTCTATCAATAGGAAAACATTACAGGCAGGTGGAAGGAAGGTATTTTCACAGGGTTCAAATATAAGGCATTTTATATATTGTATGTATTGTGGCATTTTCTAGGTCCGTGTGTTGGGTTCTAAGCTGTCACATTTTTTTAAACTGGTACCGGTTACCTTCAGATGAGTCCCGTGACACTTGCTACAAATGGAGAAGACCATCGTGTTCGTGAGAATCTCCCCTTTCCACAGTGGTGGCACATTAGTTTGTTGCCCAAACGGTTCGGATGCTACAAACTGAAGTTGGCACATCGACGGTTCCAACTTACGACGAGTCCCCTGACACTTGTGGCATCGTAGAGCAAAATGGAGCCCACCATTGTGTTCGTGAGAGTCTCCCTTTCCATGGAGCGGTCATAGTAGTTTGAAGGTCAAACCGTTCGGACGCTACAGATGTTTTCGTGAAAAGACCAATTTTCGGGATGTCTCATTGTCTTACAAACACGGCTCTAGCTTTGGATCCTTTCACTGCAGATGCAGAAGTGTGACATCGGCGGATGCAATGGATTGAGACACATCCAATTCAAAACAGATGTCTAGCTTAAACTGACGGATTTTGATAGGGATTTTTTGATTATGTTACTTAGATTGATGCACCGGTGCCTCAATCAACGATAGAACAGGAAGCATAGAAATAGCGCACATATAACAGATCTGCCGCTTCTTAGACTTGCTTTCAATGAGAATGACAGATCTATAACTTATATTTCTATTTTGGTCGGGTTGCCCAAAAAGTTGCTTATTGGCGATAAACTTTCCTTCCCAAACATATGTGTGATCCTCGACCTTTTGAACACACCAGATCAACGAGTCCTTTTTCCAGATGATCACCTGCTGATGCCACGGTTCAGTGTGACTCTGGCATATGGAATCCATTCTAGGAACATCGTCATTCCTCCTCCAGACCTCACCCCTCACCTATAGTCAAATCTCAACCCTTCATTAATCCTGTCAGTTGTCACCCCTTCATTAATCCTGTCAGTTGTCACCCCTTCATTAATCCTGTCAGTTGTCACCCCTAATATGGGTTCCGTACTGAGAGGTTTTCTACCATGCTGACCCCTCCCCTCTCAGTCCTCTGCAGTAATAATGTAGATGTGGCCTAGTTGAGTTGGTTTGCTGTTGCTATGTTGCATTACATGCGTGCGCCATCGCACACATGTTGATTTGGTCCATCCACACCAGACTCGATCATGACACGCAGGTTAAAATATCCAAACCAACTGTGAACCAACTATATTAATTTGGGGGCTTGTCGAAACACAAATGAAACATTCATGGACATGTAGCTATCTTGCTATTGTTATCTTATTTATCCTGGGAGATGAACATAGGGCTGTTATTTTACCTGAATGCATATTGTCATTTTATTAGCTGGATCTTTGTAGACTCTTTGTAGAGTCATACAAAAACATGTTTTTCTCATCTCCGACTATTAACACTAAAAAAGCTGGGCACCGAACAATCCTGTTCTGAAGCAATGCCTTCTAACAGTCTAATGAATACATTTCATATATGCTCATGCAAAAATATTTTGTGCTTACTGTATGAAGTGCTTAGGTAACACTAGAATAGGAAAAAAGCATTTTCATTAGTTCTGAAAGGAAACACCACGTGTACGCTTAACCATTTATCCAAAAATATTACAATGCATAGTCTTGGCGTTAGGCTCTGCTCCTTCAGGGTAGCTCACCGCAAGAGTGAAGCGTCATATGACAATGATAAAGTAAGTACAGGTAGTGAGCCCGATATGCTATACCAAATCCTCTGAAGGAAGAAACACAGAACCCAGACAGATGGAGGCTGGGGTGGTGGCAGATGTGTGTTCAGAAAATGTGAATGGGGTGGCCAAGGTGAGGCACATACCCAGTTTAGCGGGGCCATTACATTTTTAACCTTAATCGATGCAGGGTGGATTTTTTCAATATAATTACGATTTATTTTGATTGATTTATTTCACCTTTATTTAACCAGGTAGGCCAGCTGAGAACAAGTTCTCATTTACAACTGCGACCTGGCCAAGATAAAGCAAATCAGTGGGACAAAAACAACAACACAGAGTTACACCTAAACAAACGTACAGCCAATAACACAATAGAAAAATGTATGTACAGTGTGTGCAAATGTAGGAGATTAGGGAGGTAAGGCAATAAATAGGCCATAGAGGCGAAATAATTACAATTTAGCATTAACACTGGAGTGATAGATGTGCAGATGATGATGTGCAAGTAGAGATACTGGGGTGCAAAATAGCAAAAAGATTAATAACAATATGGGGATGAGGTAGTTGGGTGTGCTATATACAGATTGGCTGTGTACAGGTACAGTGATCGGTAAGCTGATCTGACAGCTGATGCTTGAAGTTAGTGAGGGAGATATGAGTCTCCAGCTTCAGTGATTTTTGCAAATCGTTCCAGTCGTTGTCAGCAGAGAACTGGAAGGAAAGGTGGCCAAAGCAGGTGTTGGCTTTGGGGATGACCAGTGAAATATACCTGCTGGAGTGCATGCTACGGGTGGGTGTTGCTATGGTGACCAGTGAGCTGAGATAAGGCAGGGCTTTACCTAGCAAAAACTTATAGATGACCTGGATACAGTGGGTTTGGCGACGAATATGTAGCGAAGGCCAGCCAACGAGAGCATACATGTCGCAGTAGTGGGTAGTATATGGGGCTTTGGTGACAAAACAGATGGCACTGTGATAGACTACATCTAGTTTGCTGAGTAGAGTGTTGGAGGCTATTTTGTAAATGACATCGCCAAAGTCAAGGATTGGTAGGATAGTTTGTTTTACGAGGGTATGTTTGGCAGCAAGAGTGAACAAGGCTTTGTTGCAAAATAGGATATTTAATCTAGATTTAAGATTTAATTTTGGATGTATGTCTGGAAGGAGAGTTTACAGTCTAACCAGACACCTAGGTATTTGTAGTTGTCCACATATTCTAAATCAGAACCGTCCAGAGTAGTGATGCTAGTCCGGCGGGCGGGTGCGGGCAGCAATCAGTTGAAGAGCATGTATTTGGTTTTACTAGCATTGAAAAGCATTTGGAGGCCACGGAAGTTGTGTTGTATGGCATTGAAACTCATTTGGAGGTTTGTTGATACAGTGTCCAAAGAAGGGCCAGATGTATACAGAATGGTGTCGTCTGCATAGAGGTGGATCAGAGAATCACCAGCAGCAAGAGCGACATCATTGATATATACAGAGAAAAGAGTCGGCCCGAGAATTGAACCCTGTGGCAGCCCCATAGAGACTGCCAGAGATCCGGACAACAGGCCCTCCGATTTGACACACTGTACTCTATCTGAGAAGTAGTTGGTGAACCAGGCGAGGCAATCATTAGAGAAACCAAGGCTGTCGAGTCTGCCGATGAGGATGTGGTGATTGACAGAGTCAAAAGCCCTGGCCAGGTCGATGAAGACGGCAGCACAGTACTGTCTTTTATCGATGGCGGTTATGATATCGTTTAGGACCTTGGACCAGCTCGGAAAGCAGACTGCATAGTGGAGAATGTTCGGTGGGATTTGAAATGGTCGGTGATCTGTTTGATAACTTGGCTTTCGAAGATTTAAGAAAGGCATGGCAGGATGGATATAAGTCTATAACTGTCACGGCCGTGAAAAGAAGAGGACCAATTTTATTTTATTTAATAAAAATGACGCCGAACAAAACAATAAACACTACAAAAACAAACCGTGAAGCTAAAGGCTATGTGCCCTAAACAAAGTCAACTTCCCACAAAGACAGGTGGAAAAAAGGGATACCTAAGTATGGTTCTCAATCAGAGACAACGATAGACAGCTGCCTCTGATTGAGAACCACACCCGGCCGAACACAAAGAAATAGAAAACATAGAAATAAAGAAACTAGAATGCCCACCCTAGTCACACCCTGGCCTAACCAAAATAGAGAATAAAAGCCTCTCTATGGCCAGGGCATGACAGTAACAGTTTGGGTCTAAAGTGTCTCCCCCTTTGAGAGGGGGATGACCACGGCAGCTTTCCAATCTTTGGGAATCTCAGACGATAAGAAAGAGGTTGAACAGGCTAGTAATAGGGGTTGCAACAATTCCGGTGGATAATTTTAGAAAGAGAGGATTCAGATTGTCTAGCCCTGCTGATTTGTAGGGATCCAGATTTTGCAGCTCTTTCATGTTTTGAAACATCAGCTGTCTGGATTTGGATGAAGGAGAAGCGGGGGTAGGGGGGCTTGGACAAGTTGCTGCAGGGGGTTCAGAGCTGTTGGCCGAGGTTGGGGTAGCCAGGTGGAAAGCATGGCCAGCCGTAGGAAAATGCTTATTGAAATGATCGATTATCGTAGATTCATCGGTGGTGACAGTGTTTCCTAGCCTCAGTGCAGTGGGCAGCTGGGAGGAGGTGCTCTTATTCTCCATGGACGTTACAGTGTCCCAGAACTTTTTTGAGTTTGTGCTACAGGATGCACATTTCTGCTTGAGAAAGCTAGCCTTAGCTTTCCTAACTGCCTGTGTATATTGGTTCCTGACTTCCCTGAAAAGTTGTATATCATGGGGGCTATTCGATGCTAATGCAGAACACCACAGGATGTTTTTGTGCTGGTCAAGGGCAATCAAGTCTGGGGTTAACCAAGGGCTATATCTGCTCTTAGTTCTACATTTTTCGAATGGGGCATGCTTATTTAAGGTGGTGAGGGAAGCACTTTTAAAGAGAAACCAGGCATCCTCTACTGACGGGATGAGGTCAATATCCTTCCAGGATACATGGGCCAGCTCAATTAGAAAGGCCTGCTTGCTGAAGAGTTTTAGGGAGCGTTTGACAGTGATAAGGGGTGGTTGTTTGACCGCGGACCCATTACGGACAAAGGCAATGAGGCAGTGATCGCTGAGATCCTGGTTGAAGACAGCAGAGGTGTATTTAGAGGGCAAGTTGGTCAGGATGATATCTAAGAGGGTGCCCATGGTTACGGATTTAGGGTTGTACCTGGTATGTTCCTTGATAATTTGTGTGCGATTGAGTGCATCTACCTTAGATTGTAGGACTGCCGGGATGTTAAGCATATCCCAGTTTAGATCTAACAGTATGAACTCTGAAGATAGATGGGGTCAATCAATTCTCATATGGTGTCCAGGGCACAGCTGGGGGCTGAGGGTGGTCTATAACAAGCGGCAACGGTGAGAGACTTGTTTCTGGAAAGGTGGATTTTTAAAAGTAGAAGCTCTAATTGTTTGGGCACAGACCTGGATAGTATGACAGAACTCTGCAGGCTATCTCTGCAGGAGATTGCCACACTGCCCCCGTTGGCAGTTCTATCTTGTTGGTTCAACACATAAAATGCTTCAACTTTGATTTGGTACATTCTCCTGTTCAAATAAATCATAAATCAACTCCAAAAGTCTTCTTACAGTGTTTTGTATTCAAGGTCAGGTTTTTATATACATACAGTACAGCAATAAATGAACTTGAAAGTACCATCCAAAGTGTGAATTCAGTGACATTCGAGGTCTCCATTTTTTTACGGGACTGCCTGTGAAAAAATAAATAATGTAAAAAAATAAACAAAAATATTTAACTGTAAAAATGTATTACCTATTAATTTGTCATGAACACAATCAGTCATGATGTTTCCATCTGATTGTCAAATAAATCACTTTGAAAGTAGTTAATTAAATAGGTTACCTGGGAACGTTTGTCTACTCGAAAATAAGATCAGCATCCGAACAGTGCATTTTGCACTCGCCATTGGAATGGAATGGGACATCTATTACAAACACAGTGTATTGACATTCAGCCTACAAAGTGGCGTGTATTAATGAATACAAAGGGAAGCCCCATGTACACCCCATGTAAGTAGAGTGTGAATCCAATTGGTGCACTACCCAGTGATGTGATTAGCTGATGCCACCACACATCCCTTCTGAACTGGCTTCGCTTTATTTTGCTATTGTAGGATATATGTAAAAACGAAAAACCACAAAACATCATAATTCAAGTGTTATACACCATCACAAAGAAATGTATTATTATTTTGTTAAGGCAGGTCTTAAGAAACTTTTAAAAAACAAATACATTGTATTTCAAAAGAACAGAATAGCATATTTGAAGTTTTATTTTATTACTAGTCTGTACTTGGTAGCCTATGGCTATGCTGCCGTGTTGAATGGAAAAGTGGCTGTAATATTTTTTAAATAGAGCCCATGCGTTAATTTTAAGAGTTATTTGGCAAATGTTTGTGTTTTAGAAACTTTAGAACCTATGTCTATATTGTAATTGTTTTTAATAACCTGCCCAGGGACTGCGGTTGAAAATTAGCCGGCTGGCTAAAACCGGCACTTTTACTGAAACGTTGATTAATGTGCACTGTCCCTGTAAAAATAAAAATAAACTCAAACTCAAACTGTTGTCTTACTTTTTGGTAAGCTCTGTTCCCTTCTTTGCCAACTCTCTTCATTCACAAGGCAATTGACAATATTTGGCAACCATCAGACGATTGTCAATTGAATCTGGTCTTTACAATCTATTATTATAGGCCTATGTGTGAAATTAGTTTCAATATACAGTGGTTTAGGTGTAGATCCGATGTGCCATTGTCAGATGGGTAATTATCAGATGGCAGCCAACTTGTCGGGTGAAGGAAGATCGGGGGGGGGGGGGGGGGGGGTGTAATCTTCCTAAACCTGCTTATAATACAAACTCTGGTTGTGGTATTGAAATTCTAACATCGACAGTGTGTTGAATAGACTTATTTAGGAAAGTCAAGGACGGAGGTACATGACTATAACCAAGTTCTATTTTAGCGCCTGGCTACCCTGGGTGGTAGGGCCAAGGTCACAGGTTCTGAAAAGCATATTGTACCATGAATCCTTTATGACTAAATTGCAGAGAAATACCATCAAAGAGCAATGACTAGAGCTCAGCCAAGTGAGAAGGAAGGGCATGGTGTTTTTTCTCCTTTTCCTTCGATGTCGTCCCTCCCCCTTTCCAGCTCTGATGAGCAATTCATGCCCTATGAGCAATTGCACATCTATATTCAAATGTGAAGAGACAGCATAGCGATGCACCACTACTAGCAAGGTTACATAAAACACAGCATAGAGGAAGAGCAATGCAGCTACAATTTGTTACCAACCAACGTGCCACAATTTCCCAGGCATACCCCTTCCAAGCCAATATAAAGAAAAACGTTTTCTTCCTCTCCCTTTGTCTTTGCTGTGTCTCCTCGTTGCGAGCTGTCATGAGTGTAGACAAACAGTGAGACATTGGAGGCAAATGACAATCCATGGGAGACAGACAGGGACAGACCAGCTTTATTGTTTTTCAAATGAACAGGACAGACAATTAAGAGGATGAGTTTTGTTGGGCGGACAGCTAGAGAAAACAGACAGTGGCCATCAGACAGACAGTCCTTGTCCGTCCCTCTCCTTCAGTCTCAGCCATCATGGAGGAGACAGTGGAGGGGTGTGGCAGACAGTGCAGGCGTGAAGCTGGATGTAGCTGGGAACTCATGGTGACTGTTCAGGGATGTAACGGTTGTGTCTCTGTGTTGTTTAAGGCAGACAGGTGAGGGTTGATTACGATTTGGAACAGGAGATGTGTCAAGTGGCTGGGAGGCTGTTGGGGAACGTGCTGAAGGAGACTGGCAATGTGCAGAACGAGAGAAATGGAGGCTCTCATCTGTTGTCTCTGACATCACTCCTCCTCATTCAACCTCCCAGTCACACATAAAGAAGAGCTACTCCGTGCATCCTGAATAGACAGACTAAATCAGATCTCGTTAATGGTTTGTAATGAATGAGTCAGTGAAGGAGCGTCTTGAGAAAGCAGCAGAATGTGATATCTCTCTCTGCATCCTCTCTTCTTAGACTGGATGAGCTAGACATAAACAGCATCAGGGTAGATAGTTACCAGTCCTTTCAATCCTATCTCTCTGGCAGTATTCTCCTTTCCACAGTCCAAGCATTTGTGGACAGAATTGTGTCATCAGGAGTGAACAATTTGCATGATGCATCATCTTGTGGTGCATCACATAAGAATATTAATCCAAACATTGTCAATACTAAAAAGACTAGCTGCATGAAATCAAAAGTGGAGTGTAGCCTGAAAATAGAAAATTGTTTAGATGAAATCATCAAAGAACAGGGTCTATTTAGTTTAGTGAATGTTGAACATGAAATCAAATCAAATCAAATGTATTTATATAGTCCTTCTTATATCAGCTGATATCTCAAAGTGCTGTACAGAAACCCAGCCTAAAACACCAAACAGCAAGCAATGCAGGTGTAGAAGCACGGTGGCTAGGAAAAACTCCCAAGAAAAGCCAAAACCTAGGAAGAAGCCTAGAGAGGAACCAGGCTATGAGGTGTGTCCAGTCCTCTTCTGGCTGTGCCGGGCGGAGATTATAACAGAACATGGCCAATAAGTTCAAATGTTCATAAATGACCAGTATGGTCAAATAATAATAATCACAGTGGTTGTAGAGGGTGCAACAGGTCACCACCTCAGGAGTAAATGTCATTTGGCTTTTCATAGCTGGTCATTCAGAGTATCTCTACCGCTCCTGCTGTCGCTAGAGAGTTGAAAACAGCAGGTCTGGGACAAAGTAGCACGTCCGGTGAACAGGTCAGGGTTCCATAGCCGCAGGCAGAACAGTTGAAACTGGAGCAGCAGCACGGCCAGGTGGACTGGGGACAGCAAGGAGTCATCATGCCAGGTAGTTCTCAGGCATGGTCCTAGGGCTCAGGTACTCCGAGAGAGAGAAAGAAAGAGAGAATTAGAGAGAGAATACTTAAATTCACACAGGACACCGGATAAGACAGGAGAAGTACTCCAGATATAACAGACTGACCCTAGCCCCCCGACACATAAACTACTGCAGCATAAATACTGGAGGCTGAGACAGGAGAGGTCAGGAGACACTGTGGCCCCATCCGATGATACCCCCGGACAGGGCCAAACAGGCAGGATTTAACCCCACCCACTTTGCCAAAGCACAGCCCCCACACCACTAGAGGGATATCTTCAACCACCAACT
>NC_036857.1:23496329-23498297 GCF_002910315.2 Salvelinus sp. IW2-2015 | reverse complement strand
GCTTTGGAGGAATACGCAGATTTAAAGAGGAGTCCGTAATTTGCTTTCTAATGATCATGATCTTTTCCTCAAAGAAGTTCATGAATTTATTACTGCTGAAGTGAAAGCCATCCTCTCTTGGGGAATGCTGCTTTTTAGTTAGCTTTGCGACAGTATCAAAAATACATTTTGGATTGTTCTTATTTTCCTCAATTAAGTTGGAAAAGTAGGATGATCGAGCAGCAGTGAGGGCTCTTCGATACTGCACGGTACTGTCTTTCCAAGCTAGTCGGAAGACTTCCAGTTTGGTGTGGCGCCATTTCCGTTCCAATTTTCTGGAAGCTTGCTTCAGATCTCTGGTATTTTCTGTATACCAGGGAGCTAGTTTCTTATGACAAATATTTTTTGTGTTTAGGGGTGCAACTGCATCTAGTGTATTGCGCAAGGTTAAATTGAGTTCCTCAGTTAGGTGGTTAACTGATTTTTGTCCTCTGTCGTCCTTGGGTAGGCAGAGGGAGTCTGGAAGGGCATCAAGGAATCTTTGGGTTGTCTGAGAATTTATAGCACGACTTTTGATGCTCCTTGGTTGGGGTCTGAGCAGATTATTTGTTGCGATTGCAAACATAATAAAATGGTGGTCCGATAGTCCAGGATTATGAGGAAAAACATTAAGATCCACAACATGTATTCCATTGGACAAAACTAGGTCCAGAGTATGACTGTGACAGTGAGTAGGTCCAGAGACATGTTGGACAAAACCCACTGAGTCGATGATGGCTCGGAAAGCCTTTTGGAATGGGTCTGTGGACTTTTCCATGTGAATATTAAAATCACCAAAAATTTGAATATTATCTGCTATGACTACAAGGTCCGATAGGAATTCAGGGAGCTCAGTGAGGAACGCTGTATATGGCCCAGGAGGCCTGTAAACAGTAGCTATAAAAAGTGATTGAGTAGGCTGCATAGATTTCATGACTAGAAGCTCAAAAGACAAAAACGTCATTCTATGGGGGGTAAATTGAAATTTGCTATCGTAAATGTTAGCAACACCTCCGCCTTTGCGGGATGCACGGGGGATGTGGTCACTAGTGTAACCAGGGGGTGAGGCCTCATTTAACACAGTAAATTCATCAGGCTTAAGCCATGTTTCAGTCAGGCCAATCACATCAAGATTATGATCAGTGATAAATTCATTGACTATAACTGCCTTTGAAGTGAGGGATCTAACATTAAGTAGCCCTATTTTGAGATGTGAGGTATCACCATCTCTTTCAATAATGGCAGGAATGGAGGAGGTATTCATTCTAGTGAGATTGCTAAGGCGAACACCGCCATGTTTAGTTTTGCCCAACCTAGGTCGAGGCACAGACACGGTCTCAATGGGGATAGCTGAGCTGACTACACTGACTATGCTAGTGGCAGACCCCACTAAGCTGGCAGGCTGGCTAACAGCCTGCTGCCTGGCCTGCACCCTATTTCATTGGAGCTAGAGGAGTTAGAGCCCTGTCTATGTTGGTAGATAAGATGAGCGCACCCCTCCAGCTAGGATGGAGTTCGTCACTCCTCAGCAGGCCAGGCTTGGTCCTGTTTGTGGGTGAGTCCCAGAAAGAGGGCCAATTATCTACAAATTCTGTCTTTTGGGAGGGGCAGAAAACAGTTTTCAACCAGCGATTGAGTTGTGAGACTCTGCTGTAGAGCTCATCACTCCCCCTAACTGGGAGGGGCCAGAGACAATTATTCGATGCCGACAAATCTTTCTAGCTGATTTACACGCTGAAGCTATGTTGCGCTTGGTGACCTCTGACTGTTTCATCCTAACATCGTTGGTGCCGACGTGGATAACAATATCTCTATATTCTCTACACTCGACAGTTTTAGCCTTAGCCAGCACCATCTTCAGATTAGCCTTAACGTCGGTAGCCCTGCCCCCTGGTAAACAGTGTATGATCGCAGGATGATTCATTTTAAGTCTAATACTGCGGGTAATGG
>NC_036857.1:23478829-23491329 GCF_002910315.2 Salvelinus sp. IW2-2015 | reverse complement strand
TAAACCCGATCTAACTTGTTTGGCATCAACTGAAAACATTCATCCGTAACTCTGCCAAGCCGACAAGCAAAGATGAACTGGTCAAGGCCATCAAGACATTTTGGCTAGAGAGATTGAAGATACTACTATGCAACAAATACATTGAACATCTCAGCAAGGTTTTACCCGTGGTAGTGGAGCTGGGTGGAAGTGCAACTAAAATGTAGTTTAAATAACCATCTGCATTTTGAATGTATTCTTTCTACTTATTTTATTAACAAAAGCATATAGATGTTGATGACGAAATACTGTACTGCTGTTCTGAGTTATAAATGTAACACTTTAGAGTACTTAAGCATTGAATACATTGCAAGTAGGGGATATTCACACCTACAGTAGCTGGGCTATAAAGAGTCTATTGTCCTGCTAATCGGGCTACAAGTGTTTGAAAACATGTTTTCAAAATGCCACCAGCTGTCCATCACTACTGTAAATAAAAACACAGCATCTTGTTTAAATCTTGTTTACATTCTTTATTGAAACCACAATGTCACAAATCATTTGTATCTACCTTTCCAATTACGTTTAGAGTTTGGGATTTACAAATGTGTGCTTTTCATGTCATTTTTCGTTAAATCTAGTTTGGATTTAAGTATAACTTTTGACTGACGCCTTTAGTGAGAGGTGTAATGCTTTAATATTTAATAATTTCTGCCCTCCGAATTCATATCCAAGGGGCATTTTTCATGCCATTATTAGTTATATTGTTTTAGTTGAATGTGCAGACTGGCACTAAGAACAGCGGGAACGTTTCCCTAGACAGTGCCATTATTAGTGCAATGCCCCTTAAAGTGTTGCTCTGTGCTACCCCCCCTCCCCTTCCTCCTCCTCCCTTCCCCATGGGCTAGGTCCGTCTTCTGTGCATAGCTCTGCAGCCCTCGTACCTTGAACCTTGCACGTCCACCACTATTTCAGAGGATACAGCTGGAGAACTGCAAGGCAATCCTATTGTGCGCCACTCGGGAGCCATGACCAATATGACCAATATACAGTTGAAGTCGGAACTTAAAACTCGTTTTTCAACCACTCCACAAATGTCTTGTTAACAAACTATAGTTTTGGCAAGTCGGTTAGGACATCTACTTTGTGCATGACACAAGTCATTTTTCCAAACAATTGTTTACAGACAGATTATTTCACTTATAATTCACTGCATCACAATTCCAGTGGGTCAGAAGTTTACATACACTAAGTTGACTGTGTTTTTAAACAGCTGGAAAATTCCAGAAAATGGTGTCATGGCTTTAGAAGCTTCTGATAGGCTAATTGACATCATTTGAGTCAATTGGAGGTGTACCTGTGGATGTATTTCAAGGCCTACCTTCAAACTCAGTGGCTCTTTGCTTGACATCATGGGAAAATCAAAACAAATCAGCCAAGACCTCAGAAAAAATTGAAGACCTCCACAAGTCTGGTTCATCCTTGGGAGCAATTTTCAAACGCCTGAAGGTACCACGTTCATCTGTACAAACAATTGTACGCAAGTATAAACACCATGTGACCACGCAGCCGTCAACACGTTCTGTCTCCTAGAGATGAACGTACTTTGGTGAGGAAAGTGCAAATCAATCCCATAACAACAGCAAAGGACCTTGTGAAGATGCTGGAGGAAACAGGAACAAAAGTCTCTATATCCACAGTAAAACGAGTCCTATATCGACATAACCTGAAAGGCCGCTCAGCAAGGAAGAAGTCACTGCTCCAAAACCGACATAAAAATGCCAGACTACGGTTTGCATCTGCACATGGGGACAAAGATTGTACTTTTTGGAGACATGTCCTCTGGTTTGAGGAAATTAAAATAGAACTGTTTGGCCATAATGACCATTGTTATGTTTCGAGGAAAAAGGGGGAGGCTTGCAAGCCGAAAAACACCATCCCAACCGTGAAGCACGGGGGTGGCAGCATCATGTTGTGGGGGTTCTTTGCTGCAGGACGGACTGGTGCACTTCACAAAATAGATGGCATCATGAGAATGGAAAATTACGTGGATATATTGAAGCAACGTCTCAAGACATCAGTCAGGAAGTTAAAGCTTGGTCGCAAATGGGTCTTCCAAATGGACAATGACCCCAAGTATACTTCCAAAGATGTGGAAAATTGCTTAAGGACAACAAAGTCAAGGTATTGGAGTGGCCATCACAAAGCCTTGACCTCATCCTTTAGAACATTTGTGGGCAGAACTGAAAAAGCGTGTGGGAGCAAGGAGGCCTACAAACCTGACTCAGTTACAGCAGCTCTGTCAGGAGGAATGGGCCAAAATTCACCCAACGTAATGTGGGAAGCATGTGGAAGACTACCCGAAATGTTTGACCCAAGATTAAGCAATTTAAAGGCAATGCTACCAAATACTAATTGAGTGTATGTAAACTTCTGACCCACTGGGAATGTGATGAAAGAAACAAAAGCTGAAATGACATTTCACATTCTTTAAATAAAGTGGTGATCCTAACTGACCTAAGACAGGGAATTTTACTATGATTAAATGTCAGGAATTGCGAAAAACTGAGTTTAAATGTATTTGGCTAAGGTGTATGTAAACTTCCGACCTCAACTGTATATTGTTCTGCTAATAACAGGGTTAATAATATGTCTGTGAGAATAACCAAGGTGCTTTTATATAATTCTAAATTAATAATAATAATCGCTTTGTTTAAACAATAACAATATTTTGGAGATTATTTCATTTTCAAATAACATAAAATAACCGATAAAAAGTCCATTCTTGAACATGGGGTGAGATGTTATTTTTTGTAAAGAAAGTTTGTAAAGAAAGTGACAGTTTGTAATTGGAATTCATTATTTCTGTTTTTAGAGGGAGAGAAACCAAAAACCTACAGTCATCTCATGGGTCTCCCAGTCAAGGCTGGCACAGGTATTGCCATCTGTAGCAACACAGCTTGCACTGCGATGCAGTGTCTTAGACCGCTACGCCATTCAGGCGCTGCACAATGTGACTGGTCAGGAGTAGGCTACAGTACTACAGTAAGAGCAAAATAATCTTAACGTTTCCACACCCTAATTGTAGTCTAAGTTTATCTTAGAATAAAAACCTTAGTGTAACAACAGTTTTAGTAAGTAATCCTGAAGTCGTGCACAATTATCAGTTTATTAGTGGAGACACAGTAGCGCCTTCGGACCCATAATCATAATCCGTGCTCTAGCTCCCCCTTGCGCTGGTCTGGAGCAATGAAGTAGTGACGCAGGGTACCGTACTAAACCACAAATTACCTCTATGTCTCGCAGCATGATCGCAAAACTTTTAGTGGAGCAACCACTGTATATGTACAATTATATAAATTATACAATTGTATAACATTGAGGTCGCTAGAAAATTACAATTAACTGCTTGAAAAAGTCCCAGAAAGTCCTTGAATTGAACTTACCAATGTATGTATGAACCCTGCTTAAAGAATGTATGGTCCTAGACCTACGTTGCTGTATAGTTGGAGTTATGAGCCAAATTGCATTTATTCACTTGTTTTCCTCTAAGTACACTTGTGGAAATGCATTAAAAATATCTTTTTCTTTTTCTTTCAAACCATTTAGAAATGTTGATCCCAATTTCACACATTGGCCCCGTTATTTATAGAAAGACCCATATAGCCAAGTTATTGTGACTCATTGTGTATTTATTATTACTTCTATGATCACTATTTTTACTTTTCCATTATTTCTCTATTTTCCTTCTCTCTGCATTGTTGGGAAGAGTCCCTAAATAAGCTTTTCACGGTCAGTCTACACCAGTTGTTAACAAATAACATTTAATTTGATTTGATATCCCTCATCTTTCTGGGAAAGATGTGGGAATGAGTCTCACTTGAGGTGAAATCTTAATTGAATGGACCACTAACTGTTTTTGTAATGCTACATTCAGCAGGCAAGTTAACGACTGGCTCGTGTGATTAGTTACTCTCAGCCATCCTCATAACGGACCCAACAGTGTGACCCCCACTGTGACCCTATTCGACCCCACTTAGGAGACATAAAAGGCTAAAATGTAATACATTATGCTACTATTGAGGTCAAATCAAATGGCTTTTTCAATGACAATGTCTTCCGAAATGTATTTTTAAATTTAAATGACTCCTGTGTTTGTGTTCTAATGACAGATAAATGCTAGCTGCTATAGCTGTCTTTGTCTCTGTCTCCAGCTCTATGGAAGATGAAACTAATGACATTAGCCATGGGTATCAGTCAGTCATATCAGCCATAGAGGAGAGAGGGAGAGATGGGATCCTAATGTGCAGTGATTTGTTATATGTGTCTGGGCTTGTGTTCTTTGTGTCAGGGACAGGGCCATGTTCTTGTGGTCCCCTTGCCTCTCCGCCCCCGTGGCGTGCGCAGCCGTCGCTCCGTGTTAGTGTGCCAGTCAATCACAGTCTGGGGACTGTCGCTCATCAAGATGCTGTGGATGATTTCCAATGCAGGGATGTGCAGAGATTTGCACCTCCCTGGAGAGAGGCCCCACTGACACACACACACACACACACACACAACACACACAACACACACACACACACAACACACACACAACACACACACACACACACACACACACACACACACACACACACACACACACACACACACACACACACACACACACACACTCACACACACACTCCCCACTGACAGAGGATGCTTCAACTGTCACACGGGCCGCTGTCCTGATCTGCAGTGACACATCTGCACCCTGCATTCCACACACCGGCCTGACAACACTGTACATGGACAGACCCTGGGCATATGTACATGCACCCTGCTTTGGGTATACACCCTGCCTACATGTACATACCCGCTGTGTGGATACTGTAGACAATATGACAGGCACTTACATATTTATAGGTACAGTACTGGATGTATGTACAGTGAGCTCCAAAAGTATTAGGAAAGTGACACATTTGTTGATATTTTGGCGCTGTACTGCAGCACTTGGGATTTGAAATAATATAATTACTATGAGGTTAAAGTGCAGGCTGTCAGCTTTAATTTGAGGTTATTTTAATCCATATCGAGGAAACCGAAAAGTATTCAGACAAATTCACTTATATGTCTGTTCAAGTAGTCAAAAGTTTAGTATTTGGTCCCATACGCAATGATTATATCAAGCTTGTACGTATCTCTACAAATGTGTTGAATGCGTTTGCTGTTTGTTTTGGTTGTGTTTCAGATTGTTCTGTGCCCAATTGAAATGAATGGTAAATAATATATAGTGTAATTTCGCAGTCACTTTTATTGTAAATAAGAATAGAATACACTACATGACCAAAAGTATGAGGACACCTGCTCATCAAACATCTCATTCCAAAATCATAGTTATTCATATGGAGTTGGTCCCCCTTTTGCTGCCACAACAGCCTCCACTCTTCTGGGAAGGAGTTACACTAGATGTTGGAACACTTGCTTCCTTCAGCCACGTTGCTTCCAGAGGCAGTTTGGAACATGGCAGTGTGTGTTGCAACTGAGGACAGGCGATTTTTATGCACTACGTGCTTCAGCACTCGGCGGTCCCGTTTTGGCTTAAGTAACCTTCATTCTTATATAAGCATACCAAAAGTAACATACTGTATCATGCTAATTTGAGTGTCACAGGTTTAAGTTTACTATGTTACGTCTTTGAGGCCAAGCTGAACATACACATGTTTCTGTAGTGGGCCTAAGTCAAATAAATGCCATTGCAATATCTGTTAAAGGTCCAATGCAGTCGTTTTTATCTCAATGTTAAATCATTTTTGGGGTAACAATTAAAGGGATAGTTCACCCAAATTATTAAACAACACGTTGGTTTCTTTACCCTGTAAGCAGTCTATGGACAAGGTATGAAAGCAATCCATTCTTCAGTTTAGTTTCCCTGGCACTGTTTCCATATGCTAACGTTTTTGCATTTGTGGCACAAATCCCATTCAAGTCACTGGACTTTACTTATTTTTTTCGGGCCTCATATCCAAATAATCGGACGTATCTAAAATTGATTGTGAAGCTCAACAAGGTCACTTATAGATGTTTTGAACATGATCTGTGAAAAATGATAATATGCCAATATCGGTTCCATGACTTGAATGGGATTTGTGCCGTTAGCATGTGGAAAGAATGCCAGGGAAACTAAATTAAAGCATGGATTGCTGTCATATCTTGTTCATAGACTGCTTACAGGGTAAAGACACCATTTTTAAATTTGGGTGAATTATCCCTTTAGGTACCTTACTGTGATTGTTTTCAATTAAAATTGTCAAAAAGAAACAAAAAAAGCTTCTTAGCAAAGAGCAATTTCTCAAGCAAGAATTTGGCTAGGACTGTCTGGGAGTGGTCTGAGTATTTGTATTTGTATTTATTATGGATCCCCATTAGCTACTCTTCCCGGGGTCCAGCAAAATTAAGTCAGTTTATACAATTTTAAAAACATTACAATACATTCACAGATTTCACAAGACACTATGTGCCCTCAGGCCCCTACTCCACCACTACCACATATCTACAGTAAATCCATCTGTGTGTATAGTGCATATGTTACCATGTGTGTGTGTGTATGCATGTGTCTGTGCCTATGTTTGTGTTGCTTCACAGTCCCGGCTGTTCCAAGTGTTTGTTTAAATCTATTTTTACTGCTTGCATCAGTTACTTGATGTGGAATAGAGTTCCATGTAGTCATGGTTATATGTAGTACTGTGTGCCTCTCATAGTCTGTTCTGGACTTGGGGACTGCGAAGAGACCTCTTGTGGCATGTCTTGTGGGGTATGCATGGATGTCCGAGCTGTATGCCAGTAGTTCAAACAGACAGCTCGGTGCATTCAACATGTCAATACCTCTCACACATACAAGTAGTGATGAAGTCAAACTCTCCTCCACTTTGAGCCAGGAGAGATTGACATGTATATTATTAATATTAGCTCTCTGTGTACATCCAAGGGCCAGCCGTGCTGCCCTGTTCTGAGCCCATTGCAATGCTTTTGTGGCACCTGACCACACGACTGAACAGTAGTCAAGGTGCAACTAAACTAGAGCCTGTAGGACCTACCTTGTTGTTGTTGTTAAGAAGGCAGAGCAGCGCTTTGTTATGGACATACCTCTCCCCATCTTAGCTACTATTGTATCATTATGTTTTGACCATGACAGTTTACAATCCAGGGTTACTCCAAGCAGTCATCTCAACTTGCTCAATTTCCACATTATTTATTACAAGATTTAGTTGAGGTTTCGGGTTTAGTGAATGTTATGTCCCAAATATAATGCTTTTAGTTTTAGAAATATTTAGGGCTAACTTATTCCTTGCCACCCATTCTGAAACTAACTGCAACTCTTGGTTAAGTGCATTTCAGTCGCTGTAGTAGCTGACGTGTATACCATTTTAAAAAGCAAGGGGCCTAAACAGCTACCCTGGGGAATTCCTGATTCTACCTGGATTATGTTAGAGAGGCTTCCATTAAAGAATCTCCTCTGTGTTCTGTTAGACAAGTAAATCTTTATCCACATTATAGCAGGGGGTGTAAGGCCATAACATCAGGAATCAAGGTAAGACCCAGATGCAGACTGTCGAAGTAACACTGTTTATTGTAGCAACAGGGGCAGGCAGGCAGGGTGGGTTCGAAAATCCAGGGGAAGGCAAAGGTACAGGACGGCAGGCGGACTCAGAGTCAGGGACAGGCAGGGTTCAGTAATCCAGAGGTGGAGCAAAGATACAGGCCGGCAGGCAGGCTCAGGGTCAGGCAGAGAGGTCAGGCGGGTGGGTATAGGGTCAGGACAGGCAAAGGTCAAAACCAGGAGGACTACCAAAGAGAGGCTGGGAGGCTATTTTTAGCAGGTGTCTGGGTTGCTTGATCGTTTTGAATGCTTTACTGGGAAGCTTATCAGAAGTAGACTTACTCACGTTATTTATATTGAAGCTGATAGTGCAGGGTGAGCTGCACAAAGTGGTCTTCCTACTAGGGCACACCGCCTCAGTGCTAACAGTGTAACTCTGGTTCATAGGCTCATGATTACTGCATACACTAGCTGTAGGATAAACAGAAGTATTCGGTGCAATTAGGGGCACATAAATTAAGTTACTTATATTGTCTTTGCCAATGCCCCTAGGATCATGTACATTTGATGCAGTTTTATGATGATTCATTGTCACAATGGTAGGGATTAACTGAGGTGGTCTTGGATCACAGTCATTGTTTCAACGCAGTCTTGAAATGCGTGGACAGAGTCCAAGAGCCAAGATGATTTGGATGGACTCTGTCATTCCTGTAGAGTATCTTTTGTTTTCAGAAGGTGTCAAAGGTATAAAAGTGACTCCAGCAGAGTTACAGTAGTCTTTTAGCCAGAATCTTTCTGGCTACAGAAAGATATACATTTCGGAGTCTCAGGCAGCCTCACGGTCTGATTAGGGTGGGAGCTCCGAGGATCTGAACCCGAGGTAGAAGCCACCGGAGAGGGAGACAGAATCGAGGACGAAGATGCAGGTACCTCCAAATCCGATCTTGAATGGGAAGCCCCCAAGGAAGAAGGTGCCGGAACCTCTAGATCCAGGGAGGAAAAGCTGTTTCTGGTCTGTGTCAGATCCGGGCTCAACATCTCCATGGAGTCCCCCGTTGCCAGAGGATACTTTCTTCAACTTCTACGGCAAGTGACGTACCTCCATGGCTGGTTGGTTGGGTCGAGAACAGCTCCATTCTTCAGGGAAGGGGGAGACCCTTTGGGGGATGGAACCCTGCCGAGCACCGACCAGTCGGCTGTGGAGAGTCGACACGGCGGCGAAACTTCCACCAGACGCGGCGTCCGACTACTGGGGTGGAAGAAAAATAAAAAGTAGGCAGGCGTGGGTTCCCTTCCCTTGTGTATTTTTCTACCTGCTTGTTAAGAGTAGCCACTTCGCCCCTGTAGTCCTCCGCAAGCAAGCAGTTGCTACACTGAAAGTCAGCGCGGTCCACCTTGTCCCGGAACAAAGCAAAGTAAACACAGCTCCTGCAGTGCTGGAAACGTTCAATAGCGGCCTCCATTTGAGACCGCCGAGCCAGCTAGGCTAGCTGGGCTTTTGTGTCTCTCCCGCTATGCGGAATCTGGCAGGATCCCAGGACAGACAGCAACGCTCACAGCAATTTAGCCCAACAGAGCCGTAGGATCCAAAATAAAAGTATATAAAAACAGTGTCAGATTTAATTAAAAGCTATTACACTAAGGAACTAAATTGTTACCAACAATTGATTTGATATTGAGATAAAAACATCTGCATTGAGCCTTTAATTATTTTATTTTTAGACTTAGTAGTAGGTGTGCTTTAAAAAAAAATCTGTTTGCAGTCCAGTACAGTTTGAACTACAGCTCACCGTGAAAAAATTCAAGTTTCAGATTGAAAGAACGACCTTGAGGCATTTTGTTGCCCTGCCTTTTCTGTCTCATTTTCTTTAGTTGAACCCTGTCACATTTTCCCCCATTCTCTCCCCTGCCGCCACCAGCCTTTTGGAACTTTGTCAAGTCCCTTGACCTGTAACAGAATGAAAAGGCAAAAAGCAGCTACTGCAGCAGCACTCTAGAAAGGCTAGGGGAAATGATTGAAGAGGGGAGAGGGAGAGGGGCATGGCATTGCAGTGTCTGGGGGAGGAAAGGAGAATGGGAGGGAATGTTTTCTGTCATTGTGCCCGTGGGCAGACTCCTCTGTCTGAGCACATTTAGCTGGATGCTCTGTGGCAGACCCTTAGGACAACCAAGAGGCAAGACTGGCAAGGCTTTTCACTTTGCTAACTCAGCTATTGTAACCCCACTTTTCTGACCCCACTGCTCAGTCATAGGAAAGTGTTTTTACAGGTCAACCCCTATTGACTTAACTGTACCTCACAACTGTTTCATGGAGTGTGTTCTTACCTGCACTCCTGCAGGGTTATTTAAGTTTGTATTTTATATTTAGTGAACATTCATTTGTCAATGAGATGTCAAGATGTACTGTAGATATGCAACATTAAAAACACTTAATTAAACCTTCCTAAAAATGTAAATGAGTATTTCAAGGCCCACTCCATTTGGAGTAGAGAAAAGCAAGCGTGCATCAATCCATCAAGTACTAAAATAGCTTCCAAAGTACATGAACTGTAATGTTTAGTCAGTCATTTATGGTAAGTGCCTCACTCTCCAATAATGTACACCATCTAGCCTGCCAGACTGCTCTGATTAAATGCAAATCTATGCCTGTGGAAATACTTGGCTGAATCAATGTTCTTTGCACTTCATTTCAACCAAAAATTCTATGTGATGCCGTTGAATCAACGTGGAAAACTGTTTGGAATTGAAAAAAGTCATCAATGTAAGGGAATGTTATATTTTTACCACCCAACTTATAACCTAAATCAAATGACATTGTGAAATGTTTGGTTGATTTCACATTGAATTTACATTAATTGTCAACTCAACCAAATGTAAATCAAAACTAGACGTTGAACTGACGTCTGTACCCAGTGGGAATGGACCACTTCTGTAGGTGTGAGGGTGGGAATATCTTAGTTCTACCTTAGCAGGCACGGTGTTCACCCTGAATCTTACCTTATATTAACCCATAAGAGCTACAATGCAATTTCATTTGAATGGAAATGATTGAAATGCATTAGTAGGAACATTTTCATAGAGAGAGAGAGAACATTTATTATTTCATGCATTTATTTTAATGACTTCAATAGATAAACAATCAACATGATTTCCATTATTTTGACAATAGTAGGTTACACTTCGAAATAGACTAATGCATTCAGCTAGTTTTACCCAAAGTGACACCAAACCCATGCCAGATAAGTCATTTCATCATTGTAATACCTTAAGAAATTGACATTGGCTTTTGTGGTGCTCCTGGAATGATACTGTCATGTTTGTAAATTAACACCATGAATACAAATATGTGCGTAATCATCTAAACGAGTTCATTTTGGAGTCGCTGCAAGGCAGCTGAGTCAGCAGGGGCTAACCGCCGCTGACCGCTGCTAAGGATTACCAGAACTCATTAAAGAGAGGGAATACATGATTGAAATGGGCCAAGAGCTCTTCTTTGCTCCTCCAAAACAACATAGATGGAAGACAAAGGGGTCTGGGTTAGGGGGAAATGAGTGGGTTATCAGGCATGGGCAGAGCTCTCGTTCGCTTGGTCTGCAGTACACGACATGGTCTGTATCGACAGTGCTGAGGCCCAAGATTAAATGGCTTATTGACTGTTACAGGGCTATCAAAAGACTGGACTCACCTTCATATGTCACTGTCACACACCCACTCTACAGTAGAGACAGATGCAGGGAAGAATGTGGCATTTATGTTTTTGTAAGCTGACACTTGAGGGGTAATGTTTAGAAGGTTGGTGAGCTCACACAAGATGGCATAAAGGTACAAGTCCCCAAGGCTGTTACTTGAAATTCTGCCTTTTGAATGTTATATTCAACTTTTTTATTGAATATAGTTTGACAGTTTAGATTTTTTATGAATGCAGGAGCCCCATGCAAAATTCAGCAGCATTCATAACACAAGAGCAATGGAAGAAGCAGTATTACACCTGAGAAATAGAAGTGTATTACCTGTTCATGTGAAATGGCATTTCTCTCTCTGCCACCTCTCCTGCACTGAAACATTCATAAAGGCCAGTTAGTGATGGAGTCCCCTCAGAGAGGATGCAAAAGCAGAGCTGGTTAAAATTGAGGCTTGTCTCGACAACAATTGCTCCCCTCCTCGAAATCACTGACATTAGTTCCTGGAGTTGAAGTTTCTCGACACACTTTATTGGAGGGCAGGTGTGTTTAATAATTTATTAGGACTCTGGGGCATTCATGGGCAGCAAGATTACATTTTTCACATACAGTTTATCTGGTCCTTGCAGCTGGGGGGCTTCTTGAAGGTGTATTCAGGAACTTGTCAATACGCTTCACCTGTATTGTCTGTGACATTAAATTAAATAGGTTATTGACTGGTCTGTGAGTTGGCAATGAGAATGGAGGCTCATGCTGCCTCTTCTGACCTTACCTGCTGTGGGTCAGTGCTCTATAAATCACAGCATAATAGAACCTGATCTCTGGCTTCTCAGCGCGTCCCCTCGCACACCTCCTTTATTTGTTTTTAATTTGTATCGATGGTAATCCCATGGCTCCTCACAGAAATATAGGACCACTAACACAGTGGAAATGCCACTGCCATTTTTTCGGTCTCGATGTCTTCTGGGCTTTTGTTTTTTGTTCGTCTTTTTTTTCATCATCACATTAGTGATCGAGCGTGGTCGTAAGCCAGTTAGCAGACAAGAATGACAACAGCCATGGGAATGGGATCCCATTTCCACCTCAGTCAGGGGACATCTCTCCTGTATTGGCACTTAATCCCTCAGGAGATTTCAGTATGTCCATCATTCTTAATTGGAAGATGTTTGGAACCACCAAGACTCTTCCTACAGCTGGCTGCCCGGCCAAACTGAGCAATCAGGGGAGAAGGGCCTTGGTCAGGGAGGTGACCAAGAACC
>NC_036857.1:23418489-23477048 GCF_002910315.2 Salvelinus sp. IW2-2015 | reverse complement strand
CCCCGTGCCAGAGGATACTTTCTTCAATCTTCTACGGCAAGTGTACGTTACCTCCATGCTGGTGGTGGGTCGAGAACAGCTCCATTCTTCAGGGATGGGGAGACCCTTTGGGGGATGGAACCCTGCGAGCACCGACCAGTCGGCTGTGGAGAGTCGGACACGGGGCGAAACTTCCACCAGACGCGGGCGTCCGACTACTGGGGTGGAAGAAAAATAAAAAAGTAGGCAGGCGTGGTTTCCCTTCCCTTGTGTATTTTTCTACCTGCTTGTTAAGAGTAGCCACTTCGCCCCTGTAGTCCTCCGCAAGCAAGCAGTGCTACACTGAAAGTCAAGCGCGTCCACCTTGTCCCGGAAACAAAGCAAAGTAACACAGCTCCTGCAGTGCTGGAAACGTTCAATAGCGGCCTCATTTGAGACCGCCGAGCAGCTAGGCTAGCTGGGCTTTTGTGTCTCTCCCGCTATGCGGAATCTGGCAGGATCCCAGGACAGCAGCAACGCTCACAGCAATTTAGCCCACAGACCGTAGGATCCAAAATAAAAGTATATAAAAACAGTGTCAGATTTAATTAAAAGCTATTACACTAAGGAACTAAATTGTTAACCTAACAAATGATTTGATATTGAGATAAAAACATCTGCATTGAGCCTTTAATTATTTTATTTTAGACTTAGTAGTAGGTGTGCTTTTAAAAAAAAATCTGTTGCAGTCCAGGTACAGTTTGAACTACAGCTCACCGTTAAAAAATTCAAGTTTCAGATTGAAAGAACGACCTTGAGGCATTTTGTTGCCCTGCCTTTTCTGTCTCATTTTCTTTAGTTGAACCCTGTCACATTTTCCCCCATTCTCTCCCCTGCCGCCACCAGCCTTTGGAACTTTGTCAAGTCTCTTGACCTGTAACAGAATGAAAAGGCAAAAGCAGCTACTGCAGCAACACTCAAGAAAAGTTAGTGGAGAGGAGGAGAGGGAGAGGGGAGAGGGGAGAGGGAGAGAGAGAGAGGAGAGAGGGAGAGGAGAAGAGAGAGAAAGAGAAGAGAAAGAGAGAGAGAGAGAGAGAGAGAGAGAGAGAGAGAGAGAGAGAGAGAGCGGAGAGATAGAGAAGAAGAGAGAGAGAGAGAAAGAGAGAGAGAGAGAGAGAGAGAGAGAGAAGAGAGAGAGAGAGAGAAAGAGGAGAAAGAGGAGAGAGAGGAGAGAGAGGAGAGAGAGGAGAGAGAGGAGAGAGAGAAGAGAGAGAGAGAGGAATTGCAGTGTCTGGGGCAGGAAAGGAGAGACGGAAGGAGGGAATGTTTTCCATGTCACTGCAGCCCCATATTGTCCCAGGAAAATGTCATTGTGCCCTTGGGAGGTGCAGCAGTGCTGCGAGGGCAGACTCATCTGTCTGTGCACATTTAACTGGATGCTCACTGGCCAGACCCTCAGGACAACCAAGAGGCAAGACTGGCAAGGCTTTTCCCTTTGTTTATCCACAATACACTAGCTCACCCCACTTTTCTGAACCTTATTCAAGTGACTGAAGAATTATAGGAAAGACCTGCAAAAATGTATTTACAGGTCAAACCCCTATTGACTTTACTGTACATCACAACTGTTTCATGGAATGCATCCTTACCTGCACTCTTACAAGGTTAATTAAGTTTTTAATTCATATGTTTATGTTTATTTATATGTTTTAGTGCATATTCATTTGTCAATGAGATGTCCACATTTACTGATATGAAGAGTTTATTTCCAAACATGCAATATCCACACATTTTACACCAGAAATAATTGCTTATGAGTACCTTCATGGAAGTGTAAAATATTACTGTTCTCAGATTTCTTATTCAGAAATTTTAGGTGTGTATTAAAAAAAAGATATATATAAAAAAAAGTACACTATATTTTCATTGTTTAGCTAGAATGGAATATTTGTATACTGCATATTTGACTGCGATTTTGTGTGTTGTTTCACCTAGGTAATCTATATATACAAAAGTATGTGGACACCCATTCAAATGAGTGAATTCGGGTATTTCAGTCACACCCGTTGCTGACAGGTGTATAAAATCAATCACACAGCAATGCAATCTCCATAGACAAACATTGGCAGTAGAATGGTCTTACTGAAGAGCTTAGTGACTTTCAACGTGGCACTGCCATAGTATGTCACCTTTCCAACAAGTCAGTTCATCAAATTTCTGCCCTGGTAGAGCTGCCCAGTCAACTGTAAAGGATGTTATTGTGAAGTGGAAACGTCTAGGGCAGGCGCAACAACGGCTCAGCCGCGAAGTGGTAGGCCACACAAGCTCACAGAACGGGACCGCAGGGTGCTGAAGCGCGAAGCGCATAAAAATTCTCTGTCCTCGAGTTCCAAACTGCCTCTGGAAGCCACATCAGCACAATAACTGTTCGTCGGGAGCTTCATGAAATAGGTTTCCATGGCCGAGCAGCAAAAGTCAACATCACCCACGACAGAGAATGTTTGATTGTCAAGGGTAATGATTCCATTATCTTGGCTTTAATGGATTTCGCCTTTGAGTTGTCTCGGTGAAATGTTGTTACTCTTTCAAATGACTGCTCGACTTGTTGACTGCTCGATCCACACAGCAGACATTGTGGGCTAGTTTAGGAATGCTGTGTTGTACGTATAGCGTAACATTTTACGTGGCATCATTACGTCATGTACCTATGTTATATAGGTATGCACATCAGATTTGACATCGGTTCATTTCCCTCACTTTGTCTCCAGGTCTCATATGGAGATTCTGCAAATCCGTGTACAACAATGTTGTGGCACCTTGATTGTCCCTCGAGATAATCAGATTTCTCTGTTAATGTCCTCTCTTAAAAGTTATTCGGGATCTTTGTCCCGTCCACGGACAGTTGAGCTAACAACCAAGGCCCAAGCAGCGTGGGAAAAAGCAGCAGCAGCGATCGCAGGATTTATGGAATTGGGAGGAAATTCTGGACAGCGGAGGACCCTGGGCACAACCGGGAGAATATCGCCGCCCCAAAGCTGAGCTGGAGGCAGCGAAAGCAGAGAGGCGGCGTTTTGAGGAGCTAGCTTGGCAGCATGAGAAGGATCTGGGCTATACAACCTGGGAGGAAATAGACAGGTCGACAGGTCGACCCAGGGAGAGTACCGGAGCCCGCCTGGGATTCGATGGAGCAATGTGCGGAGGGATACCGGTGAATGGAGGCAGCACGACGACGCGGTAGGAAGCCTGTAAGTCAAGCCCAAAAATGTCTTGGGGGGGGGTGCCAGGTGCCATGAAGCCGGCTCAACGCGTCTGGTCTCCAGTGCGTCTCCTCGGGTCGGCATACATGGCACCAGCCTTACGCATGGTGTCCCCGGTTCGCCAACACAGCCCAGAGCGGGTTATTCCACCTCCCCGCACTGGTCGGGCTACGTGGAGCATTCAACCAGGTAAGGTTGGGCAGGCTCGGTGCTCATGGGAGCCAGTACGCCTGCACGGTCCGGTATATCCGGCGCCACCTCCCCGCCCCAGCCCAGTACCACCAGTGCCAACACCACGCACCAGGCTTCCTGTGCGTCTCCAGAGCCCTGTTCCTCCTCCACGCACTAGCCCTGTGGTGCGTGTCTCCAGCCCATTACCACCAGTGCCTACACCACGCACCAAGCCTTCTGTGCGTCTCCAGAGCCCTGTGCGTCCTGTTGCTGCTCCCCGCACTAGCCTTGAGGTGCGTGTCCTTAGCCCGGTGTCTCCAGTTCCGGTACCACGCACCAGGCCTACTGTGCGCCTCAGCCGGCCAGAGTCTGCCGTCTGCCCAGCGCTATCTGAGCTGCCTGCCTGCCCAGAGCCGTCTGCGCTGTCCGTCTGCCCAGCGTCGCCTGCACTGCCCGCCTGTCCAACGCCGTCTGAGCTGTCCGTCTGCCAAGCGCCGCCTGCGCTGCCCGTCTGCCCTGAGCCGCCTGAACTGCCCGTCTGTCTGAGCCTTAAAGCCGCCCGTCTGTCCTGAGGCCTTCAAAGCCGCCCGTCTGTCCTGAGCCGCTAGAGCCGTCCGTCAGTCAGGAGCCGCTAGAGCCGTTCGCCAGACAGGAGCCGCTAGAGCCGTCCGCCAGACAGGAGCAGCCAGAGCCGCCCGTCATACAGGAGCATCCAGAGCCGCCCGCCAGACAGGAGCAGCCAGAGCCGCCCGCAAGACAGGAGCAGCCAGAGCCGCCCCGCCAGACAGGAGCAGCCAGAGCCGCCCGCCAGACAGACCAGCCAGAGCCGCCCGCCAGGCATGACCAGCCAGAGCCGCCCACCAGCCATGACCAGCCAGAGCCGTCAGCCAGCCATGACCAGCCAGAGCCGTCAGCCAGCCATGACCAGCCAGAGCCGTCAGCCAGCCATGACCAGCCAGAGCCGTCAGCCAGCCATGACCAGCCAGAAGCCGTCAGCCAGCCATGACCAGCCCGAGCCGTCAGCCAGCCATGACCAGCCAGAGCCATCAGCCAGCCATGACCTGCCCCTCAGTCCGGAGCTGCCCTCAGTCCGGAGCTGCCCCTCAGTCCAGAGCTGCCCCTCAGTCCGGTGCTGCCCTTCAGTCCGGTGCTCCCTCAGTCCCGGTGCTGCCCCTCAGTCCGGTGCTGCCCCTCAGTCCGGTGCTGCCCCTTAATCCAGTGGGGTTAATATGGAGGGTGGCCGTTAGGAGGAGGCCACGGAAGCGGGGATTGACTATGGTGGGGTGGGGACCACGTCCAGAGCCAGAGCCGCCACCGTGGACAGATGCCCACCCAGACGCTTTGTTATTTTGTAGTTGTTCAAGTGTGCTTCGTGTTCGTCTTTAAATAAATCATTATGAATTCAACCTACGCTGCATATTGGTCCGATCCATGCTCCTCCTCAGATGAGGAGAAGAACGAACGCTACATGGGCAGTCTTGATACAACATTTTCAACAGAAATACAATGGTTCATTGGATCAGTCTAAAACTTTGGCCATCTAGTGGCCAAAATCTAAATTTCACCTGGGCTGGAATAATACATTTTGGCCTTTCTCTTGCATTTTAAAGATGATAAAAAATACAAAAGAATAGGTGTTTTTTTTTTGTATTATCTTATACCAGTTGTTATATACCAGTGTTATATTCTCCTACATTCCTTTCACATTTCCACAAACTTTAAAGTGTTTCCTTTATAATGGTACCAAGAATATGCATATCCTTGCTTCAGGGCCTGAGCTACAGGCAGTTAGATTTGGGTATGACATTTTAGGCAAAAACATTTTTAAAGTTCCAATCCTTACATATTGTTGTCATCTTGCCGTTTTCTTGTTTAAACTCATCGAGCTAACCCTGTGAGAACTACAAACTGTCGTTCAGGTCCTAGACCTCCCTGGTCAGATCGTCCATTCTTTTATTAGTTGACTCCACCAGTATTTGAACACAACACTTGAAGCTATTTTCTTCTTGTTGTAACAACTGCTTAGAGAACAATTTTTGTTTGTTTAAAAAACCCTTCACCTATGATAGAGAGAAACACCTGTCTTCAATGGTACTCCCACCGGCTTTGATCTTTGTAATGGTGCCAACGTAGGCTATGCTGTTACTCCCTGCAATTCCGGACAGGGCAGGTCGCAGGGAAGATGGAAACATCAGCAAACAGTAGGGATCTAGACAGCCACAAGCCCTGGACAATCCGCGATCCCAGCCACAAGGGCTAACCGCGTCGCGGGCTGCTTTCAAGCCCTCAAGGAAACCCTGCTAGCTTGAAAGGCGTCTAACAGTGGCAGCTAGGCTAACTGCTAAGCCAAGCAGCTCATCAGACCCTCGGTCGGCAGGATCCCTGGACAGATCGGTTTTACACAGTTCCCTGGACAGATAGCACTGGTCCCAGCAACTGATGCCAACCACGTCGTGGGATAAAAAATCTAAAGGTAGCTAGCTAGTAACCAAACTTTTCCAATAGAACACTTTTTCAGACACTTTCAAACCAACAAACTGAGCTCTGCCATGACTTTTGGTCATGTATTGTATTTTAAGATGAATGCACTAACTGTATTAAAAATGCAGTTATTTGCTCCATTTGACTGTGTAAAACCTAGCAGCACTAGGTGTTTCTCTTTGAGTGAGGCAGATATATAGCTTTTTGTAAAATAAAACATGATTATTTGTCTCTGAAATCAAACCATTAAGTGATAAATTTCAAACAAATACATGTCTGGCATTGAACAACCACATACCATGATTAGATAGTGAAAAAATACACCAATCTCTTTCATACCTTCTTTAGAGCTAATTTACCAACATTTCTGAAAATGGATATAGCGTTTTGGAAAGGAACTCTTCACTATACAACATTGAAAACCTTCCCAAAAATGGAAAAGATATGGAAAAGAATCATGAAAATCAAATAAGAATCTTATTTAAATAATCTGGTAAGATTTTGTATGCTTCCTTATACTGTATGTCAGTGGTGTATTTGTATGTGTTGACTTACAGTGCCTTCAGAAACTATTCATATCCCTTGACTAATTCCACATTTGGTTGTGTTACAGCCTGAATTCAAAATTGATTAAATAGATGTTTTCTCTCACCCCTGAGTCAATACGTTGTAGAAGCACATTTGGCAGTGAATACAGCTGTAAGTCTTTTTGGGTATGTCTCTAAGAGCTTTGCACACCTGGGTTCTGCCCATTATTCTTTTAAAAATTCTTCAAGTTCTGTCAAGTTGATTGTTGATTATTGCCAGACAGCCATTTTAAGGTCTTGCTATAGATTTTCAAGGAGATTTCAGATAAAACTGTAACTAGGCCACTCTGGAACATTCAATACCACCCAGGGCAATATAACTGATTCCAGAGGCAGTCCCAAAACAACGCCGGCATAGAAGTGGTACTCGCAGCGGCCTTCTGGTCTGACTTAGGAGGCGCGCACACCACCCACCGCTTCCGCGTATATTACTCGCTAATGTTCAGTCCCTGGATAATAAAGTTGACGAGTTTAGGGCTAGGGCTTCTTTCCAGAGAGACATCTGGGATTGCAATATACCCTGTTTCACGGAAACAGGGCTCTCTCGGGATATACTGTTGGAGTCGGTACAGCCACCTGGATTCTCAGTGCATCGCGACAACAGGAATAGAAATCTCTCTGGGAAGAAAAAGGTGTATGTTTCATGATTAATGACTCATGGTGCAATTGTGATAACATACAGGAACTAAAGTCCTTTTGTTCACCCGACCTAGAATACCTCACAATCAAATGCCGACTGTATTATCTCCCAAGAGAATTCTCTTCGATTATAGTCACAGCCGTGTATATCCCCCCTCAAGCCGATACCACGACGGCCCTCAAGGAACTTCACTGGACTTTATGCAAATAGGAAACCATATATCCTGAGGCTGCATTTATTGTAGCTGGAGATTTTAACAAAGCAAATTTGAGGAAAAGGCTGCCTAAATTCTATCAGCATATCAACTGTTGTATTCGCGCTGCGAGAACACTAGACCACTGTTATTTCAACTTCAGCGATGCATACAAGGCCCTCCCCCGAATCTGACCACGACTCCATTTTGCTCCTCCCTTTCAGTAGACAGAAACTCAAACAGGAAGTACTTGTGCTAAGGACTATTCAATGCTGGTCTGACCAATCGGAATCCACACTTCAAGATTGTTTTGATCACGCGGACTCGGATATGTTCCGGGTAGCTTCCGATGCTAATATTGACGTGTACGCTTATTTGGTGATTGAGTTTTTAAGGAATTGTATAGGAGATGTTTTACCCGCTGAGACTATTAAAACCCACCCTAACCAGAAACGTTGAATAGATGGACAGCATTCGCGCAAAACTGAAAGCGCAAACCACTGCATTTAACCATGGCAAGGTGACTGGGAATATGGCAGAATACAAAGAGAGTAGTCATTCCCTCCGCAAGGCAATCAAACAGGCAAAATGTCAGTATAGAGACAAAGTGGAGTCGCAATTCACCGGCTCAGATACGAGACGTATGTGGCAGGGTCTACAGACAATCACAGACTACAAAAGGAAAACCAGCCACATCGCGGACAGCGACGTCTTGCTTCCAGACAAGCTAAACACCTTCTTTGCCCGCTTTGAGGATAACACAGTGCCACCGACGCGGCCCGCTACCAAGGACTGTGGGCTCTCCTTCTCCGTGGCCGACGTGAGTAGGACATTTAAATGTGTTAACCCTCACAAGGCTGCCGGCCCAGACGGCATACCTAGCCACGTCCTCAGAGCATGCGCAGACCAGCTGGCTGGTGTGTTTACGGACATATTCAATCTCTCCCTATCCCAGTCTGCTGTCCCCACATGCTTCAAGATGTCCACCATTGTTCCTGTACCTAAGTATGCAAAGGTAACTGAAAACTAAATGACTATCACCCCATAGCACTTACTTCTGTCATCATGAAGTGCTTTGAGAGACTAGTCAAGGATAATATCACCACCACCTTACCTATCGCTCTAGACCTACTTCAATTTGCGTACCGCCCCACTAGGTCCACAGACGATGCAATCGCCATCCCACTGCATACTGCCCTGTCCCATCTAGACAAGAGGAATACCTATGTAAGAATGCTGTTAATTGACTATAGCTCAGCATTCAACACATAGTATCCTCCAAGCTCATCATTAAGCTTGAGGCCCTGGATCTGAACCCCGGCCTGTGCAATTGGGTCCTGGACTTCCTGACGGGCCTCTCCCAAGTGGTGAAGGACACCTCCACCCCGCTGATCCTCAACACTGGTGCCCCACAAGGGTGTGTGCTCAGCCCCCTCCTGTACTCCCTGTTCACCCATGACTGCGTGGTCTAGCAAGCCTCCAACTCAATCATTACATTTGCAGACGACACAACAGTAGTAGGCTTGATTACCAACAATTACAGGCCAGCCTACAGGGAGTAGGTGAGGGCTCTGGGAATGTGGTGCCAGGAAAATCACCTCTCACTCAACGTCAACAAAACAAAGGAGATGATCGTGGACTTCAGGAAACAGCAGAGGGAGCACTCACATATCCACATTGACGGGACAGCAGTGGAGAAGGTGGAAAGTTTTAAGTTCCTCGGCGTACACCTCACTGACAAACTGAAATGGTCCACCCACACAGACAGTGTGGTGAAGAAGGCGCAACAGCGCCTCTTCAACCTCAGGAGGCTGAAGAAATTTAGCTTGTCACCCAAAACCCTCACAAACTTTTACTGATGCACAATTGAGAGCATCCTGTAGGGCTGTATCACCTTCTGGTATGGCAACTGCACCACCCACAACAGCAGGGCTCTCCAGAGGGTGGTGCGGTCTGCACAACGCATCACCGGGGGCAAACTGCCTGCCCTCCAGGACAGCTATAGCACCCGATGTCACAGGAAGGCCAAAATGATCATCAAGGACAAAAACCACCCGAGCCACTGCCTGTTCACCTCACTATCAACCAGAAGGCGAGGTCAGTGCATTGAAGCGGGGACCGAGAGACTGAAAAACAGCTTCTACAGTATATACTGCACTCTATACTTTTCTACTGTATTTTAGTCTATGCCGCTCTGACATTGCTTGTCCAAAAATTTCTATATTCTTAATTCTATTCCTTTACTTAGATTTGTGTGTATTGGGTATATGTTGCGAAATTGTTAGATATTGCTGCACTGTCGGAACTAGAAGCACAAGTATTTCTCTACACCCTCAATAACATCTGCTAAACACGTGTATGTGACCAATACAATTTGATTTGATTTGATTTGAAAATCATCTTGGTAAGCAACTCCAGTGTAGATTTGTCTTTGTGTTTGTCCTGCTGAAAGGTGAATTTGTCTACCGGTGTCTGTTGGAAAGCAGGCAGAAACACGTTTTGCTCTAGGAATGTCTATGCTTATAGCTGTATTCTATTTATTTTTATCCTAAAAATGTCCTAGTCCTTGCTGATGACAAGCATATCCATAACATGATGCAGAAACCACAAGGGCTGTGGCAGTCCCAAAATGTTGTCAGCCAGTGATTGTCAAGCAAATAACTGTCAGACTCATAGTGATTTACCATTAATTAACATAAACACGTTTAGCATCTCCTGGCTTCCACACACTGATGCAGACCTTTGGAACATCTACATTTAAAAAAGTTTAATAAATCCATGTAATATAGCCTACACCTTCACAATAAACCCATTATTTAATTTAGACAGCTCTAAAGAAGCATGATATTAAGAAAATGGAGTCTATTTCAGAAGAACAGAATAGCATACTCTGAGTTGTCCTTACGTTAGGTCCTGATGTGGCTATGCCAAATGGCTGTGGGCTACACTAGTTCATTTAGCAGACAAGATTTGCTTAGAGTTCCGTGGCATTATTTTATATTATTTCATAGTGTGAATAATACAAATGAACAAAGCTGAATAAAATAGAAATCTTTTCTCCAAATGATTTGAGGGACTGCGTACATGCGTCTATTCTGTGTTGAGCGGTTAACAAAGAAATAGGTACTCCTATATGCATAATGTATAGTTATTAATGTAACTTTAGTTGTTCTACAAAAGTTTCACTATATGTTTGGATTTTTTATACATTTTAAGGCTACATGATGCAACTCTAATGATGATTTGAAAAAAAGTATGTTGAAAGGCATGAGCTCTGCTTTATTTTTTGTGCAGGCTGTACACACTTCATTAATATCTCATCTCATTCACAATTTGACAAGCACTTGATAATGCCTCGAATTTCACTGCAGCATCCCCTTTGTGGCCATAATGCCCTCTAGAAAAATCCATGCCTTTGTTGTGCCCTTTTCCCTGAGGGCATGCTCCGAAGCACTCACTGAGTGCTGTGCGCTCTCCATCACGTGATCGGGTCTTTCTCACAGGCTACAAGTGAAGACAGACACATTGGGGAAGCAACTGCGCACATCCTTATCCAATTCCAAGGTGCATATTGAAGATATTGGAAGAACTGTCTACATATACTTTTCATCAGCCAACAAGATGAGTAGGCCTAACGAACAGCAAAAGCACTAGCCTATGTCAATCTGCTATCCCCCATAGTACAAAAGTCAACCTATTCTATTCTGTGCGAGAAATAAATATTCCAGACATAGTCTGTGACAGTTGTAGGATGCAAAAGATCCCAAATTAATACAACCACAAGCATCCCCAAACATGTTTTACACAATGTGGCTGACACAACAGATCAGAAAGTTTTGCTTAAAATGTTGATAAACTATTAGGCTATTTCTTCACATTAGCAGGAAAACACCATTATCAAAAGTGACCACATATATGATTATGCATTTAATAATTGTTGTTGAAATTCTTACACAGGGACACTCTAAGTCAACCTTAAATGAATCATTGTTTATTGTCAGCGCGCTGGAGACGTACAACAAACTTGATGCACCATAGTGAATATCTGTCTGTCATGAGTTCTAACGAGGCAGTCCCATTAGTTCCCTTATTTACTGACAAGTTGTATTCGCATGATTTAGCTTATTCATCTTTCATAGTTAATGTTTGTTATTAATTCATCATTAATTCATCATTAATGTTTGCTTCATTCATGTGACGACCAATACTGGGTCATGCATGTGACAGACCTCACAAGGCTTATTCTCTCTAAGCTGAGACCTTGAAACTGAGATATCCCTTTCTCTAAACAAGGTTTTTGGGAGTACTGCCAAACTGCAGATACTGATAAGTGAGGATTTGTTCAATCAGTCACTTGCATGAACACAGAAATTGGTTATTAGAACAGCACATGAATAGAACACAGAAATGTGTTATTAGAAAATCACAAGTATACCATTTCTGTCATATTACTTTACTATAAAGGTGCATTTTATTGTGAAAATGATCTTCCCCAAACTTGAAACTCATGCGGTGTGAGGACAGACGCTGGGAGACAAGAAGCAGGTACAGTGAATATTTTATAAATAACAGACATGAAACAAAACACGGACAGCATCTGGACAAGGGAAACATAATGACAGTAATGCTGACACAGGGATCAAAATGAGGAATAGACAGGTATAGAGGAAGCAATCAATAAAGTGATGGAGTCCAGGTGAGTCCAATGAAGCGCTTATGAGCGTAACGATGGTGACAGGTGTGCGTAATGATGGGCAGCCTGGCGTCCTTGAGCGCCAGAGAAGAGGAGTGGGAGCAGGCATGACATATGTATGCCATTTAGACTCTAAACCCATTGTAAAGCCAATTAATGTGCTTAAAATTACGATTTTTTTGGGCCACTTTAGTTGTGATACAAACCTTATCAAAACATATAGGTCTATGGGCTAGACTAAATGAAGTGTGCAACTATGATTAAAAAAAGTTTCGAAAAACAAGGCTGTTTCTTATGCTGGGCATCATTCACAAGTGATAGGCTAATATTGCCACCCATCAGACTATTCTTGATTTAATCTTGTCTTTGCATACACCTATTCATTCCAGGGTTTTTCTTTATTTAAAAAAAATGTACTACATTGTAGAATAATAGTGAAGACATCAACACTATGAAATAGCACATATGGAATCATATAGTAAGCAAAAAATAGTTCAACAAATCAAAATGTATTTTATATTTGAGATTCTTCAAAGTAGCCACCCTTTGCCTCAATGACAGCTTTGCACACTCTTGGCATTCTCTCAACCAGTTTCATGAGGTAGTCCCCTGGAATGCAATTCAATTAACAGGTGTGCCTTGTTAAAAGTTAATTTGTGGAATTTATTTCCTTCTTAATGCGTTTGAGCCAATCAGTTGTGTTGTGACAAGGGACGGGGTGGTATACAGAAGACCAAATCCAATATTATGGCAAGAACAGCTATAATAGGCAAAGAGAAATGACAGTCCATCATTACCTTAAGACATGAAGGTCAGTCAATCTGGAAAATGTCAAGAACTTTGAAAGTTTCTTCAAGTGCAGTCGCAAAAACCATCAAGCGCTATGATGAAACTGGCTCTCATGAGAACCGCCATAGAAAAGGAAGATCCAGAGTTACATCTGCTGCAGAGGATACGTTCATGAGAGTTACCAGCCTCAGAAATTGCAGCCCAAATAAATGCTTCACAGAGTTCAACATCAACTGTTCAGAGAAGACAGCGTGAATCCGGCCGTAATGGTCGAATTGCTGCAAAGAAACACGAGCAATGGACATTAGACCGGTGGAAATCTGTCCTTTGGTCTGATGAGTCCAAATTTGAGTTTTTTTGGATCCAACCGCCATGTCTTTGTGAGACACAGAGTAGGTGAACAGATGATCTCTACATGTGTGGTTCCCACCGTGAAGCATGGAAGAGGAGGTGTGATGTGTGGGGGTGCTTTGCTGGTGACACTGTCAGTGATTTATTTAGAATTCAAGGCACACTTAACCAGCATGGCTACCAGATCATTCTGCAGTGATACCCCATCCCATCTGGTTTGCGCTTAGTGGGACTATAATTTGTTTTTCAACAGGAAAAAGACCCAAAACACCTCCAAGCTGTGTAAGGGCTATTTGACCAAGAAGGAGAGTGATGGAATGCTGCATCAGATGACCTGGCCTCCACAATCACCTGACCTCAACCCAATTGAGATGGTTTGGGATGAGTTGGACCGCAGAATGAAGGAAAAGCAGCCAACATGTGCTCAGCATATGGAACTCCTTCAAGACAGTTGGAAAAGCATTCCAAGTGAAGCTGGTTGAGAGAATGCCAAGATTGTGCAAAGCTGTCATCAAGGCAAAGGGTGGCTACTTTGATGAATCTAAAATAACACTTTTTTGGTTACTACATGATTCCATGTGTGTTTTTTCATAGTTTTGATGTCTTCACTATTATTTTACAATGTAGAAAATAGTAAAAATAAAGAAAAATCCTTGAACGAGTAGGTGTGTCCAAACTTTTGACTGGTACTGTAAATCAGAATTGAACAACAGTTGGACGGATCCTGTAGCCTTCTTAGACTCAACAACCCTGAAGCAATCATCAGCAGAAAAAAACAAGAATTCTTAAAAAAAGAGATCCCCCAGAAATGAATATTAGATACTTTTAAAATATTAAAACAATAACTGACAACAAACAACAAATATATAAAGATAACTTTATTCCATTACTGAACTAAATGAAAGCAGATTTAATTCAACATAATTATATTTCCAGAAATCCTACAGGAAGAATAAACCTCTTCAGAATGGCATGGGGTCCAACGTTCTCTTTCTTTATTTTCAGTAATACCAATTACCCACCTAAGACATTATTTACAAATGTATACTCTGTCATACCAGACTTTATAGGGGCAAATCAAATTCATACAATTAAAAGGAACGTTTTACATTTGAGGGTGGATTTAAACTTCCAGACTTGGAATAGTATTAACTCGCTACTCAGGGCTTAAACTTGTGTTAACTGCACTACAGTGGAACAATAGGTACATCCTGAAGATGTGCATGATCATCCCTAGAGTCATTTTACGTGTTTATTTTCAAAAGATACAGCTAAGAACATTAACGTCTCTAACTCTGAATGCTCGGCTATGAAACGTCAGAAAAGGATAGGTAAACTGTACAAAACCTTGCAGAGAGCCTATCTACCTGACAACCTCTTAGAGAAAAATATAAACTAGAGGAAACAAGATAGAAAAATAACTGATATTGGCACAAAATGGAGGAAATGTTGGAGCGTAACTAACAAGATTACAGTTAACAAAAATGTACGCTTAAACCGGTATTTTCTACAAAGATATGGTATGACATATTTGAGACAAATCGTATGGATCATACTGTATGTGTGAATATTATAAGAAAAGTGTATGTTCTGAGAATTGAACCTTTATTATATTAAATCCTTTCCTTATAGATTTTACAAAGTTCTCTAAATAAGTCAACATATAAAAAGCCATGACAATTTCTGTAAGAAAAATACAATATTTGTATATACATTTTCAGGTATTAGTTTCCATGGCTAATGCTGGGCAGCACCTCCTACTGGACAGTTGATTTAGCTACAGCTATGCCTTTGGTCTTGCATCCATGGTTTTAACCATGACTACCTCCAATGTGCTATCATGAGAAGGATTGTTAAGCGATCTCCACTTAATAACTAAATAGATTCACCGCTGCAATCAAAGTAATTCCTCCTCCTCCTCCCATCTCATCCTTCTCCTCCTGTCCTCCTCCTCTTCTCTCTTCTCATCCTCCTCTCCTCCTCCCCCTCTCCTCCTCCTACTTTTCGTCCTTTGCCTCCTGTCCTCCTCCTCTTTTCATCTCTCTCCCTCCTCTCCTTCTCCCATTCTCCAGCTCCTCTCCTCCTCCTCTCGTCATCCTCCTGTCCTCTCGTCCTCCTCCTGGGGTTTTTCCTCCCACCTCTTCCTCTCTTCCCTCCTACTCATTCCCCCTCTCCTCCTCTCCTTTTCTACTTTCCTCCTCCTTTCCTCCTTCTCCCCTCTCCTCCCAATCCCCTCTCCTCCTCCTGTCTTCCTCCTCTTCTCTCCTCCTCCCCTACCCAGCCCTCCCCTCCTCCTCTCCCCTCCTCCCCCTCTCCATCCTCTCCTCTCCCTCCTCTCCTCTCATCTTCTGTTTCCCCTTCCTCCTATTGCTCCTCCCGCTCCTCCTGTGTGGCGACGTTGCTTATTTTTCTTCAAAAAGAGTGTCACATTCACCATCCCAATTACGTCAGACTGTGTTATACAAGTGCTTTGAAATTCGTATGTCCCATGTACAGTGGGAGAACAAGTATTTGATACACTGCCATTTTGCAGGTTTTCCTACTTACAAAGCATATAGAGGTCTGTAATTTTTATCATAGGTACACTTCAACTGTGAGAGACGGAATCTTAAAACAAAATCCAGAAATCACATTGTATGATTTTTAAGTAATGAATTTGCATTTTATTGCTGACATAATATTTGATACATCAGAAAAGCAGAACTTAATATTTGGTACAAAACCTTTGTTTGCAATTACAGAGATCATACGTTTCCTGTAGTTCTTGACCAGGTTTGCACACACGCAGCAGGGATTTTGGCCCACTCCTCTATACAGACCTTCTCCAGATCCTTCAGGTTTTGGGGCTGTCGCTGGGCAATACGCGGACTTTCAGCTCCTCCAAAGATTTCTATTGGGTTCAGGTCTGGAGGACTGGCTAGGCCACTCCAGGACCTTGAGATGCTTCTTACGAGCCACTCCTTAGTTTGCCCTGGCTGTGTGTTTCGGGTCGTGTGTTTCGGGTCGTCATCATGCTGGAAGACCCAGCCACGACCCATCTTCAATGCTCTTACTGAGGGAAGGAGTGTTGTGTCAAGATCTCGCGATACATGGCCCCATCCATCTCCTCCCCTCAATACGGTGCATCGTCCTGTCCCCTTTGCAGAAAAGCAACCCCAAAAGAATGATGTTTCCACCTCCATGCTTCACGGTTTGGTATTGGTTTCTTGGGGTGTTACTCATCCTTCTTCTTCCTCCAAACACGCGCAGTGGAGTTTAGACCAAAAAACGTCTCTATTTTTGTCTCATTAGACCACATGACCTTCTCCCATTCCTCCTCTGGATCATCCAGATAGTCATTGCAAACTTCAGACGGGCCTGGACATGCGCTGGCTTGAGCAGGGGGACCTTGCGTGCGCTGCAGGATTTTAATCCATGACGGCGTAGTGTGTGTTACTAATGAATTTCTTTGAGACGTGGGTCCCAGCTCTCTTCAGTCGTATTGACCAGGTCCCGCCGTGTAGTTCTGGGTCCATCCCTCCTTCCTCATGATCATTGATGCCCACGAGGTGAGATCTTGCATGGAGCCCAGACCGAGGTGATTGACCTCATCTTGAACTTCTTCCATTTTCTAATTTGCGCCAACAGTTGTTGCCTCTCACCAAGCTGCTTGCCTATTGTCCTGTAGCACATCCCAGCCTTGTGCAGGTCTACAATTGTATCCCTGATGTCCTTACACAGCTCTCTTGTCTTGGCCATTGTGGAGAGGTTGGAGTCTGTTGGATTGAGTGTGTGGACAAGGTGTTTATACAGGTAACGAGTTCAAACTGGTGCAGTTAATTACAGGTAATGAGTGGAGAACAGGAGGCTTCTTAAAGAAAAACAACAGGGCTGTGAGAGCCGGAATTCTTACTGTGTGGTAGGTGATCAAATACTTATGTCATGCAATAAAATGCAAATTAATTACTAAAAATCATACAAGTGATTTTCTGGATTTTTGTTTTTACATTCCGTCTCTCACAGTTGAAGTGTACCTATGATAAAAATTACAGACCTCTACATGCTTTGTAAGTAGGAAAACCTGCAAAATCGGCAGTGTATCAAATACTTGTTCTCCCACTGTAGTTGAGACCTTAGCTTACATGTTTCCTCATTCTCCTCCTCCTCCTCTCCTCCTGTCATCCTCTTCTCTCATCTCATCCTCCTCTCCTCCACCCACTCCCCTCCTTCTTCTTCTCCTCCTCTCCTCCTCCCCCTCTACACCTCCTACTGCCCTCCCTCTATTCACCCCTCTCTCTCCCTCCTCCTCCTCTCCCTCCTCCCCCTTCCTCCCCATCTCCTCCTCCTTCTATTTTCCTCCTCCTACCCCTCGTCCTCCCCTCTCCTTCTTCTGCTTTCCCTCTTCCTCCTCTTCTTCCTCCTGCTCCTCCTCGCAGCGGACTTTGCTTCTTTTTTCAATAAGTGTCACATTATATGCATCAATTACGTCAGACTGTGTGAGACCTTAGAAGACTTAGCTTACATGGTTTGTGTATGTTGTTTTATATAATACATGCATTTCTGTTATTTCTAAATGTTAACCAGCAATATAAATCAGATATTACAGTGTATTTGCTGTCATACGTATTTTTCACAAGTTACAGATAGAACATATAACAATCTTGTTAAAATCTTTTCCATACAGGTTGAAATTAGTATATCAAGGCCCACCCAAGTAGGAAGAGAGAGAAGCAGCACACATCAATCCATCAAGTACCAGAACGTTTTCCATTAGTTAGTCATTAATGGTAAGTGCCTCGCTCTCCAATAACGCACACCATCTAGCCTGCCAGACTGCTCTGATGAGATGCAAATCTATGCCTGTATTCAAAGTTACTTCAGCTGTGGAAATACTTAAAGGTGCTGCGCCTAGAATTTCTCTGAATTCCTCCCACTATGTGGAAGCTAGGTGAATTCCAAAAGCACTAAGCAGCATTCAAAACAAATCTCTCCCTACCACGCATCCCCTTTCCCTGTAACATGGCGGAGACTCGCGCTTTGGCCTTTTACTTTCGGTTTTCGTCTACCAGCTGTAAATATTGTATTTTGTTGGTATTGAAAATATTTTCACAGTGATTCCCTACACTATTCCGTGCTTGTTTTCTCACATAAACTGAAATTGAGCGAACAGTGTAGAAGTTTAGCAACCAGGAAATGGCAGAGCGATTTCTATATTAGCCACTTGACATGATTTCCACTGATACAGCCACAAAGTCAAAACAGTTTTCCCATTCTGACAACAGACGCCGCTCCTTTAATGGACGACTTCTGTAAGTGGCTCAGTATTAACCTTAGCAGGTACAATGTGCACCCGGAGTCTTACCATATATCAACCACAAGACCTACAAGACAATTCCATTACAACTGACACTCACTAGTAGGAACACTTTCACAGATAGAAAGAGAAAATGTATTATTTCATGCATTTATTTGGATGACTTCAATAGACAAAAAATGTACATCATTTCCATTATTTTGACAATAGTAGGCTACATGTTAAGCGGACAACTTTGAATACGTTCATGTATTTTGCTAGTTTTACCCAAATGGACCCAAAACCCATGCCAGAGAAGCAATTCCTTTCTTGCGATACCATATTATGAAACAGACATTGGCTTTTGTGTGTGGCTGCTGGAATGATACTGTCATGTTTGTAAACTAGCACCATGAATAGAAAAACGTGAGTAATCCTCTAATCAAGTTCATTTTGGAGTAATTGTATTTCAGCTGGGGCTAACCGCCCCTTACAGCCGCTAGCCGCTAAGGATGACCACAGCTCATTAAATAGAGGAGTACATGATTTAAATAGGCCAAATGCTCTTCTTTGCTCCAAACCAAAATGGAAGACAAAGGGGTTGGGGTTGTGGTTTATCAGGTCTGGGCAGAGCTCTTGCCCGCTGGATCTCCAGAACACGACGTGGTCTATATCGACTGGGCTGAGGCCCAAGATGAAATGGCTTATTGACTGTTACAGGGCCATCAAAAGACTGGACTCACCTTCAGATGTCAGTGTCACACACTCACTTAGGGAAAGACAGATGCAGGGATGAACATAGTGCTTATGTTTTTGTAAGATGACACTTGAGGAGCAATGTTTGCAATGTTGGTGAGCTGACAAAGATGGCAATACCCCCAAAAGTCTTGTTCCAAAAGTCCCCAAAGGTTGTCATTTAAAAGTCTGCCTTTCTGAAAGTTAGATTTGCATTTTATTTGCTTTTTATTGAACACAGCGTGAAAGTTGACTTCATTTTCTAATTAATGCAGAAACCCATGGATGCAAAAGTCAACAGCATTCATAGGACAATAGCAAGAGAAGCAGTATTACACCTGAGAAATATAACTGTATTACCTGCTCATGTGAAGTGGCATTTCTCTCTCCCCCCTCCGCTCCATGACTGAAACATTCATAAAGGCCAGTTAGTGATGGAGTCCCCTCATAGAGGAGGTTGAGCTGGCTAAAATGTGATGTGGGAATTGAGGCTTGTCTCTGCAACAATTGCTCTCCCTCCTCAAAATCACTGACATTAGTTCCTGGAGTTGAAGTTTCTCACCACACTTTATTAGAGGGCAGGTGGGTTTAATAATTTATAAGGACTCGGGGGCATTCATGGAAGGCAAGATTGAGTTTTTCACAAACAGTTTATCTGGTCCTTGCAGCTGGGGGTTTCTTGAAAGTGTATTCAGGACCTTGTCAATACGCTTTACCCATATTGGCTGTGACATTAAATTAAATAGGTTATTGACTGGTCCGTGAGTTGGCAATGAGGCATCGAGAATGCAGGCTCACACTGCCTCCTCTGACCTTACCTCCTGTGGGTCACTCAGTGGTCCATAAATCACAGCAAAATAGAACCTGATCTTCAGCTTCTCACCGCGTCCCCTCGCACGTCTCTTTTATGTGTTTTTGATTTGTATCGATGGCAATCCCATGGCTGTTCACAGATATATAGGACCAATAACACAGTGGAAATGCCACTCCCTCTCTCTGTGCCTCTCTCTGTGCCTCTCTCTGTGGTTCTCTCTGTTCTTCTCTCTGTGTTTCTCTCTGTGCCTCTCTCTGTCCTTCTCTCTGTGCTTCTCTCTGTGCTTCTTCTCTGTGCTCTCTCACTTCTGTGCTTCTCTCTGTGCTTCTCTCTGTGCTTCTCTCTGTGCCTCTCTTCTGTGCTCTCTCTTCTGTGCTTCTCTCTGTGCTTCTCTCTGTGCTTCTCTCCTCTGTTCTTCTGTCTGTGCTTCTCTCTGTGCTTCTCTCTGTGCCTCTCTCTGTTCTTCTCTCTGTGCTTCTCTCTGTGCTTCTCTCTGTGCCTCTCTCTGCCTCTGTCTTTTTCTTTCCTCCCTTCTATTTTCTCACCATTTGTTCTCATCATCACATCAGTGATAGAGCGTGCTGGTAAGCCAGTTAGCAGACAAGAATGACAACAGCCATGGGGATGGGATCCCATTTCCACCTCAGTCAGGTAACATCTCTTCTGTATTGGTACTTAATATCTTAAGGGATTTCAGTCTCTCTCACCCAGGAAGAGAAAAGGCTCAAATATTTAGAAGTCCATTTAGGAATGAGGTTGAGGTTGTTGAAGGAAAAGTGTCCATTGATTTTATCCAATGATTTGTAATGTGGAACGGGATTCACAGAAATGATTCACACCCCTGGGGCACTGACTCTTATGAGGTCAAGTTAAGAGTAGCACATCTATAGTGTCCTATATGTAGTGTTCTTTCTGTACTACGTAACAGATTACTTTGATTGGAAGGGAATTGGAAGTCAACCATGTGTGGATGGGCTCCTGTGAGTTCAGGGTCTGTCCAGATAAGATCATTTTTTTTCAACCCTAAACTTTCACACCACATGATTCTGCATGTCTCCTATCTTCACACCTGTAGAAGCCAGCTGTGACTGAAGGCTAACACTTAAGCATTAAAATAAAGAGCACAGACATTTCTATTTCTTCCATTCCCTTACCCAGTGGCGAGCCAGCCGCCAAACCATCAAGCTATTCCTGTGGCAATTAACTCCACATAACAGAATCAGAACTGAAGCTGGGGGAGAGAAACACAACTACAGAGAGAAACAACATTTTCCCATTCTGCTGTAGCTCGGGCTCCGCTGGCTCCGCTGGCTCCGCTGGCTCCGCTGCTGCTACTGCTGCTGCTGTTTGATGCAGGGCCACCTGCCACACCGTGAGGCGCGCGCAGACCCTGGAACGTGTCGCCGGCCAGATGTCATTTGGTTAATGTTTTGTAGATGTTGGAGCGAAAATTATAAAATATCACTTTGCAGGTCTAGAGAGATGGTGCAGAGGTGGAGTGTCTGTGTGTCTGTGTGTGTGTGTGTGTGTGTCTGTGTGTGGGGGGGGGGGTCAATGTAAGATCTTGTTGTAAATCAGAAGCCGTAGCTGATTGCGTAGCAGAGTGCCTCATTGTGCACAGAAACAAATGTATGGTGTGTCAGAGTGTGTCAGGCCATACAGTGTTTCCTGCTGCCTGCCACATTGACCAGGCAGAACCATGCAGGACACAGTTGAGACCACACAAGGGCCAGGTCACGCTCAGACATACCATCACTCCACATATCTCCTCAATAGCTACCCGCTGGCACATATGAGGTTATTTCTAACATATTACCATAGATTTAGTAAAATAATAAGATAGTAAACAGCATAGTACTGTAAATAATATATTTTCATGAATGTGATATGAAACATGTGTGATGCATGATACATTATGTATTATACATGATGAATAAATTGTGAATATGGTGATCCAAGATACAAATGTAGACATTGGAATGGGTTCACTTTCAAGCTCTGATACACACAATTAGAGAGCCATAAATGAGCATTTCTCTGTAAGTGGCTGTAGCATGAGAATTGGAATAAATTGATCCTGATGGAAATGATAGGAAATCGTATAAGTCTCTAGTGCTATTTCAACACTGGTTTGAAACCCTGTAATATGCTAACAGTCAGACAATGTACTATTCTAAACGGCTCCAATCGCATCTGTAGCTTTGTACTTTCCTGCAGGCAACTAATCATGAGCTATGTGAAGAGTTACTGACTGTGGTTAGAATACCGAGAGATTAACATCCATTTTATCTTCTTTCTGAAACACATTGGTTTCAATAAAATATAGATTTCTTTTAAGGAAACTTCCATTACGCTACCCAGAGTTGCTGAATATCTCTTCATCTTCCGATTGCTCCACTGTTCACGCACCGTTTTAAGAGCTGGAAAGTTTACAAGCGAAGTAGTGACGGCATTTCTTTTTTTCTCCGTAAGTATACTGACAGTTAGGAGTAGAGTTGAGATGACATCAGTGAAAGTTCTCACTTTTCTTCCTTTAACTTTTAAATGATTTCCTCCACCATCTTTGTCGACTTTTGAACAAACAATGCTTTGGTGCTGAGAAAAGCCGATGTCCCCCCTTCCCACAGCCATTTTTGTATTTGCTTTTAATTTGTATCGATCTTTCGCTAGCGCCTCAATTTTGCCAATGTCAAAAGGGTGAAGGGAGCATTACAATATACAATGTTTTCTCTTCTCTCTTATCGAAGGGGGAAATGAAAAGCAAATGGCAACTTTGTCCAGGACGTGCGTCCGCCCCGGCGGAAGGGGCTTTGAAGCGTGGGGCGAAATTGAAAAGGTTGCGGGTTCACATCCCTGGACAATGCCAGCCCTCCCTCTAACCCCAGCCTTCTGCTTCCACTCCTGCAGCTTCAGGAGATTAAAAACAGCAGAGAGATAAGAGGAGAAATCGGCCAGACGTTTTCGGTCTGTAGTGGCCCTCCGATCGAAAGACAGAAGTGCTCACGTTGGCCAAAACACAGACAGACGCGCAGCGGGAGAGATAGGGTGAATCATTCAGAACTGACCTTGGCTTGATTTTCTTCGGGCCAAAGACAGGTTTGGTTTGTCTCCAGCTCTGAAAGGGAAACGCTAGGTATAGACTGAATCAAATCAATAACAAAACAACACAGAATCAAAGAGGGGGAGAGAGTACAGGTTATGTGATATGACACGATAACAATCAGATTGCTTTCTCTCCTTCAGAAGACTATAAAGTGCAGAGAAGATCAGTCTGAAGTATCAAACTTTTGCTATAATAAAAGCAAAACGTTTACCGGTGTGAGGATATTGTTACAATGATTCAAAAAGGTTTCATGCATACCAATACAGTATGCATGAATTCACACACATTCAGACATGTGCACGCTCCTGCAAGTCTCTGGATGCTGCACGGCCAGTCTCTTGGCAATCTCTCAAGTCTTTGCCTTTCATGAACCACATCAAAATATGGAGATGCATGCAGGCTGTCTGTTAAATAGGTTGGGCTCTGTGGAGAGAAAACAGAACAGTGAAGGCCACCCAGCAGTCCACCAGCAGACAGACAATACTCCCACTGGAGACACACTGGACTCACCGACTCAAACAATCTCTGTGCTACTGCTAAACTAAGAGATGTAGGCTCACTGTATTGAGAATATAGTGCTGAGGGGTAATACAGATGTATTTGGTTGGAATGGATGGGTTTCTGCAGTTCTTTTTGATCAACAAAATGTAAAGTATGCCCAAGAACACAATCTGTTTATATTTTCACAATGAATTTTACTCAGATAAATGGATTTTGTGTCTTTTTTTCTTGAACCTGCTGTAGAATTGTATTTGAAACATGCTGGCGAATACAACAGTTGTAGTAGCACTTACCATGAAATGCATACGTACAAGCCATTTACAATCCATGCAGTTTTAAGAAAATAGAGGTAAGAAAATATATATATATTTTTTATAACAGAATAAAATAACAATAATGTACCTATATACAGTGGGGAAAAGCATCTACTTCATTTTTTCCCGATAGAAATAACAGCATATCTCCATGCACTGTAATTTACACTTTGATAAGAGCTAAATTAGTTATCTGTTTGGATCAGGGAAACATAAATATAAATGACAGGTGTTTTAAATCTATTTTACCTTATAATCACTGGAAACAAAATTAGTAAACCAATAATATGGCAGCAAACTGAAGCATATCAACATAACTTTCCCACAATAACGTTTATGAAATGCTGTGCCATTATGCAGAATTTAAATTGTACAACTTTTTAACTTGCAGGGATGGGCACTCTTAAATGTCTTAATTATAGCCTACCCCTACTTTTCTGTTTTCTATTTATATCATGCTAAATATTAGCCACCATCAGTATCGACGTCAATTTACTGTTAGGTCCCTTCAGCTGGTATATCCTACATTATCATTCCATGTAATTACATTGTTTTGTTTACCTTCGTTTGCTTCCTATGTCAACACCGTCACGGCCATGTTGTTGTTGCTGAGGATCATTAGTAACAGATGATAATCTAAAAAAAGACATGCTAATTAAATAGTTATGGAGCGGAGAGCAGACCAAGCCGTAACAGTTTGAACCTGACACATGGCCCAATCCTTGGCTGTGTCATCACACACTTCCATGGTTATTGCAGGCTATAGATGATAGATACTATTGTACTATCATACACTATTCTCCTTATTATACAATTCTATGTAGACTAATATTCCAACATTGCCATGGATTAAAGAACTGAATGTGTCAATTTTCAGAATGAATCAAACCACTGTCTTTTTTATTCATCAATATATATATATAGTCTCTAAAGGCTCTCCAAACCAGTGTTTTTATGATTCAAACATCTTTCCTAAGCCAAAATGTGCCTAAATACTCTACAAGATCTACCAGTTGGTGTTGAAATGCATATTTTTTTTGATTGATCCCTATTTTATGAACCCGTTCACTCGATGTATTCTAGTCTGTTGACAAAATTCTGATTGAAGGTACACCTTATAAAGGGATGGCTTAAGGTAAATGTATTGAAAACCCCTATTGACTGAAAACTCCACGAGAAAATCTGTTGGCCAGCAAGTGGGAGGGTTTTCAGCAGTGGAATTACATTTATTCAGCGCGTGCAAAGGAACCATGTCTGCAAAGCCAGTTAGGCACCTTCATAAGATAAGTCTGAATACTAACCACTGAGAAGTGCCTTTAAGTCTGTATACCAAGTACTGAGTAGTGCCTTGAAGTCTGTATACCAAGTACTGAGTAGTGCATAGGAAAGGCGTGCTTAAGAAAGGCATAATCTCCTAAATCGGATGGATCAAAATGTACAGAATGGTTACCTGGAGGAAAATGGGGGAGGATCATGGTTTTTCAATTTCAGTCAAAGGGACGGTTTAGTATTTATAAATGTCATGTCATTTGTAATGAATAACATGTCTGTATTTATCAGTGTTGTAGAATGAGTTGCTTATTAGGCTATACTGTACAGTATATCGATGTGTCCCAAATGCCACCCCTCATCTCTGATTCACCGCTGGGCATGCAATATCAAGTGCAGCTATAGGCTATTTTGTGTGGTCTCAATCAAATGATTCATTGCCTGTAGGCTAGGCTTGGGTTGTGTACCGTCTATACTGGGGTATTTGGAAATAACAACAGGATGGTTTTTCAATACTGTCAATACCATTGAAACAATTTATTTTAGTTTTTTCAATAAATTGTAATATTAATGTAGCTACTTTTTAAGTAAATACTTGACGTCAACTTGTGCAATACGTTAGGAGAAAAATCAGATTGCGTTCTACATTATGATGCTTACCATAGTTCCCCAGATCAGTTGAGCGAGTCTCGTGTTTGTTTGTAAATAGCACAACGGGAGAAAGCGGGAGCAGGTCTGTGTATTGACACGGGTCGCATTTTGTATTGAAAGCCCACAGTGTTTTTTTGCTTCAATAGCTCAGTCAGGGACGTGCAGTTATAGTTTTCCTTCACAGAAAATACATTAGTCTAACACCTTCGGCAGAAAATAGCTTCATTTTCATCAGATGGCAGCCACACAAGTAAATGAGCGTACAATGAAAAAGAAAGGTATTTTTTGCAAAAATTATGCATGGCCATCATATTTCTAATGTTTATCATAAAAATAATGTACCCAGCTACATTTCCTAATGTTTTGCTTAATGGAGTAAAGTAGGCTGGCTACACCAAGGAAAGTACTAGAGAAAAGCTGTCGGCTGATAAAGTCCCTGTTTGTCAATTCTCATCCAAGTGGAGAAGTGCAACTGAAGCACAAAATGAGTCTGATACCGAGCAGAAATTACAATAAGCAGATTTTTTTCCTGCGTTTTTTGTAAAAAAAAATTGTGTGAAAAATTACAAATTCTGCGTTAGTGCGATCCCTTAACTTGCTAGTTATCTAAGTAAGTGGCTGGATTAATAAGATGACGGGGCATCATATTGTGTTAGCTTTGTGCTGTGTTTAAGCAGTCATGAGTTACAGTATCTGTACAGCTGCCACTATCTTTTAATTTATTTGTATTTTTTCGGCCCGCATACTCTCCGCCAATCTTCTCCGAGCAGAGCAGGCAGGCTCCACACAGACACAGCGTGTACACATGCTGCTCCAGAGCCAGTACTGTTCTTCCTTAAGACAAGCATGCGTCAAACATTGTTCATTTGCACAATGTCTCTCGTTCACTTTCACTTGTAAATGTCCAAACTCACCAAAAATTACATTGGGTAGTTCCTACCTATATATGTATAACTTTATGAGCTGGATTGCCTGTCTTTGCAATTCATTTAGCTAGCAGCCTCCATGGTAATTCGCTATTACTTGTGCTGATTTTGTTACCATTCTGGTAATAGGTGCCCAAAGGGCTTTTTTTGCGTTTTTGGCGCCTCTGTTGTACTAAGCTGGTAATACTGGAATGAGTAAATTCTGGAATGAGAGAAGGATGGTATGATTATATGAAAATCAGCATTCCGCCCAACCCTACTATAGGCTATAAAGAGCATGCTTGGTGAAACACAGAGCAAAGTTCTAGTTGTAAGAAAGCTGCTGGGATGGTGTAAATAAAACTAGGCTGCTTTACACACTGCAATGAATATTCCAACCCTGAGCCCCGCCTGCCCTGGTCTTGCTGATCAAAAACTTTTTTGCGTGCTGCGTGACCAATAGCCTACGGTGTAGGCCTATGCTGGCAGTTCAGGAGGAGAGTCAAAGGCTTCTTCCAAAACTCATTTTTAATTAGGCCTAGTCCAAAAATCTTGCTTGCGGACTAGCTTACTGTAAGTTCTGTTCAGTTTGAGAAGGAGAGCGCAAAGATAAGAAGGAGGACCGGACGTCAACTTTGATAGCTTGCTACTACTATAATAGATTTTGTTTCTTGCCCATGATGTATTTATCAGTTATTGACCTCCACAATAAGCCAGACTCGAATAACTTACTTTACGGTGCTGAAACTTACATTGCAGTTCAATGTAAGTCAATGGGTAACGGACAGCTCATGGGTGCTGAAACTTACATTGCAGTTCAATGTAAGTCAATGGGAAACGGACAGCTCATGGGTGCTGAAAGTAGGCAAATTCGAGTCGGCACAATTCATTTACTAACAACAAGAGGGTTTTGTGTTGGAACCTATTTCTTTCTATTTAAATGAGGTAGGCCTACCTGTTTGACAGACAAAATTAGGCTATAGGCTGCTATTTCCATAGATTTTGTCAGTCAATTCCTCCACCCACCATGCACTCTTTAAATAGCCTACCTCCGTGTCAGTGAAGGGCTGTTAAGTTAAAAACAAGACTCAAATTGAGGGGTATGAGAAGGTATGCCAGGCGTACCCATTGTTAGTTTAAGATTTGGATGAAAATAAAACCGATCTGTTTATATCTTTAACAGCGCGTTGGTGCGCAATGCCTTATGCTAGAAACAAGCTGTAAAATACCTGGGAAAGATGTGACTCCGATGCATATGGGGATATCATTGTTTCCTTTATTTGACATTCACAGGCTGAGCTACAACCTCTATAACCGAAGAGGAAAAATGAAAGACATTGCTTGGGAAGTAATCTGATTCTGTCACTATCAATTGATTAAGCTATTCACTTTTTGTACAATAGAAGATGTTTAAACCCAGACAGCTTTCGGGGAAATACTTGTGACCGTCTCTCATTGGGATAAGCAAGAGAAGAAGAGCAGCCATCAGTTAGTTAAAGCTTACATTTTACTGTGGCAGTAGGCCAGCTCTGTATGGGGTGGGAAGGTACAGTAGGCCTAACTTTTGAAAGTACCACGCTCAGATTCCTAATGACATCTCAGATTTAACAGGGACCGTTTCATTGCAAAGGCACACTGATTTGGCATTAGAGAAATATGATAAGATGAACACATAGGCCTACCTCTCTGTCCATTCTTAGCCTGTCATTTCAATAATTTGTGTGGTATTTAAAAGGATTCTGCTAATACGAAAATCAATGTAGAATAGCATGAAATGTTTAGAAAAGGCCATTTTTTCTCTGACCTGCAAACACATTGATAGATTTATGCAATGCCTTTACTATAAAGGAGATCTTTCCACCCCTACTCTTGTCCACCGTGGTCTGAGAACCCACACCCTTCTGGCCCACAGCCTTGTACGCTATCAAAATTCCTGCATTGCAATGTAATGCTTACAGAACAGCGAACAGTTTCTAAAACTGCATATCTAAGGTTCTTGTCTCTCAAAGAAGCGAGGGTAAACGGTAGGTATGTTCTCAGCTATCCACTTTATGTTTTAATTATTATTTCTGGTATAGGGGAGGGTCACTTCTTTTTCTTTTCAGGTGTTCAGGGAGGGTTTAGGTGAAATATATTTTGCTGAGGGAGGGCCATCCATTTTCATTTCAGAGGTCCGATTTTCTCCATGTAACCCTTATTATACATGACGTTCACTCATTAATGTTATGCTCGTCTGTAGCCAAACCCCTGCTAGTCTGTAGTCTCGTGCCATGTCATTACCATATTTCCTGCCAGGCAGAGATGAAGCCCCGCCACCACAGATCTCATCACTCCTCAGACCAGACCCATACCTCAAACTGTGCTAGGATGAAAAATACCCTCACATCTCACATCTCACAAGCAACCGATCAATTTCAACCAGGATTCAGAGAGAGAGAGTAGGGGTTGAAGAAGAAAAAGAAAGAGAGATCGAGACAGACTGCACAACAAAATATGTCTGAATTTTTATTTGCTTTAAAATAGATTTTTTAGTTCAGCACCCGGTGAGACCTGTCTGGTCCAAACGTCTGTACCTCTAACCATCGGTCGGGGGTTGTGTGCTTTCCTCTCGCCTCCCATGCTCTCTCTCTGGCCCGCCTGATGCTTGAATTAACTAGTCTAAATGACAGGGCCTCAGCGGTCCACGTCGCCCACAGGGCTTTGCACTCTCCCAGGGTTTCAAAGGCCCAGCAACCCACCCACCCGTCTGCTGTCACTGTCAGAGCAGAAACAGAGGGGGGAGACAGGGAGAACGTGTAGCAGGGAGATAACCTGTACGGAGCAGAGCTGTCGGCCTTCACGCCGCAGCACATGACGGTGCTCTTTGACAGGCTTATTAACGGGAAGCCATGATGGAAAAGAGGCCTATTGGCATTGGGATCAGGAGAGAAGAAACCTTTCTTATCACCGGGACACCGGGGATTAGAGTCTGGCATCCTCTGATAAATTAATGATTCACTCTTATCTGTCACGTTTAAAGGCTGTCAAACACAGACGGTGACAGTCCCACCCCACCCTAAACCAAACAACAAACCTGAACTGGACTACCACAGATAGAGAGAGTGGAAGAGAACGAGACGTACAGTTTTTGGGGTTTATTCTTCTTTGTTTAGACTTTCCTTTCTGATAACAGACAAGGAGGGCGACACAGAGAAAAGCTGTCATGTCACTTCAGATTCAACCAATAACCTTGGAAACCTCCTGGCAATGTCACACCACATATCTCATGACAGAATCATTCAGTCATAATGGGGAAATATATTTGGGATTGTAGTAAACAATTGTATCAGGAGGCACAAACAAATCATTTTGGGTCCACTGGAGTCCTAATGAATATATGCTATTCATCGTCTCTGTCCTGTATTTTCTATACAAATAAGTAGATAGATTGGAGGCTCTTCCGAGAACAGTGGAATTACAAGATAGCCTTCTGGTTAATTCAAACTAACGTCCATTTGAATTATTTAAAGGGAAGACTTTCATTTGGGCAATTAATTATGAGATATTGACTGAGGAAAAAGACCAAAGACAACTCTATCTCTCTCTCTCTGGATTTAAACAAAGAAAAGAGAGGATTTAGCTTTAGGCTAGTCCTTTAAAATATGAGCTTTGTTTTACAGTATTTCTTTAAGTATAACTGCTGATTGTAGTTATACAGCCAATTACACTCTGAGTATATTTAATGAGGCTTCTTCAGTGAATGCCTCACATTTCACTAGATATTTCAGAATGGTATAAAGTAGCTCAGGTGCGAAGGAAAATATTACAGCCCACATTCCATATTATACCCAATGACATAAAAGGCAATCCCAACCCTTTGTGCCACTATTTGCCCTCCCTCTACAGAGGTGTTGGGTTAAATGCGGAAGACACATTTCAGTTGAATGCAATTGTCTCAATTGTGAGAGAACAGTAGAACACATAGGTGCTCTGCTCGGCACGCATAAATGGATACATCAATGTTTGACTGTCACATTTAAACTGTCCAGTGTTTCCAGATATCTATGACCTAGAATTACTTACAATATGAGGTAAATAGTTCCCCTTCCAATTTTCTTTATTAAGTTTCTTAAGTAGCTTTTCTGTGTTGGAATGGTGTGGGCATACCCCAACAATGGAATGGTGTGGGCGTGTTCCTGCCATTAAAAATATTCATGTGAGTAGACAGCTGATTGCCCAGCTCATCCTCCTCTAGACAAGCTGATTGGCCAGCTCATCCTCAGGAATATAACATCTTACTCTATAAGGAAATAACAAGCTGTTTTTTTAAACAGTCTGTTTGAGATTCAAGTTTGAGGTGGGGTTTTTGAAGTGTTTTTTCTCCAATTTGTGCTTTGGCCACAAATACGATTATAGGATAACATTATTTGGGTATGAGTTAACAGAATATGATATTTTAAAAGTGAGATTTTCACTGGACAGTTACTTCAAAACACATCCCTAAAAAATCAAAGACATGAAGGAAAGACGTGTGGGTATTCCAGTTTTATATCCCCTCTACAGAAAAAGGTTGTTCTTTGAACAACAAAGTTGAGACAACATGGTCCTAAATTCAGAGACAAGGCCAATTAAAGGTGTCACACACCTGGCCTTTAATGCCCTTGAGGGAGCTGCTTGAAACCTGTCAGCCCGACTCACCTCTCCTCTAGAAAACTGACTGGCGCAGAGCTGCTGCAGCAGCAGATCTGGGTTTAAATACTATTTGAAATCTTTCAAAGCCTTTGAGTGTTTGCTTTAGTCTGCCTGGAGTGCCAGATGGGCAGGATTTACCATTGTGTGACTATTCTGTTGGTCCCATTAAGCCACCAAAGCTGAATCTGACCAAAATAAAGTATTTTAAACTATTTCAAATGATATTTGTACCCAGGACTTAGCAGCGGTCGGCAATACCTGCCGTGTGATTGGCAAAGCTGGCAAGTCAGGGCTGGCGTGGGCTCCGCTAGCCCCGTCTGCAGTAATAGCAGAGCGGAGAATGCTGGGAATATTAATGTCCTCTCATAATTTATTAATCCCCAAATCCATGGGATATCAGCTTGGTGCTTTATGAAAAGAAAACATCAATCCTGTGGAGGTAATTAGAGAAGGGGGGGGGGGGGGGGGAGAGAGGGAGAGATGGAGTGAGGGAGGGCAGTGGTGGGTGAGGGATGTGAACCCCTCCAGTTATTGGGGAGAAAACCAATATTTGATTGTGTGCTGTTGGGGCCCATCTGTTAAATGAGTGCTTCCAGTGTTGGAACTGAACAGAAGAGAACGCTGTGCCTGTCTCTCTGTTGTTGTGCTGCCTTGTCTTTGCTAAACGTGATGATGTTCAACTGACACCCCCACCTCTCACTGTTCCTCTGGATGTTGTTGTTTGGTTCCGGGGCTGAAACATGAAAGCATTTTTGCGCTCAGAACCTGTCACAGATTGTAACGTGTCAAAGTGACACGTAGCAACTCAACGCCAGCTGCATTAGTACAGTGACATGACAGTGACATGTGGTTCCATAAAACACATACATATGGAACCGACAATACCTTACTGGGATTAATTTCCTGTCACTGTGCAACAAAGTCATAGCAACGTTTGAATAGTTTTTATACAACTGGGTGCATAGTGCTGGCACAGTCAGAACATCCTTCACAATGGCAAGACTCTAATGTGTCTTTAGACCATAACACTTATCATTACCTAAATCAGTGGGAACAGGTGGTTGTGTGTGCCTGCGTGCGACGAATGCGTTTTTGTGTGCGTGCGCTCGTTTGTGTGTGGCCGTGTCTCTGTCTCTGTATGTGTGTTGGGGGAGTGTGTGTGTGCGCGCGTGCGCGTGTGTGTGTGTGTTATTGTTGCCAGGCTGAGGCACTGACGTGATTACGTTCTGTGAACAGATGGACAACAGGCCTAATGTCCACCACTACCATTTACAACCATTCATTCACCATCATTTCTGTTCTATGTGTGGGAATTTACAGGGAGTTCCTGGTACACAGGACCTCCTATTGGATGATGGATGTTTAACAATCCCAGAACAACAATTACGGAACACCGGGTGAAAATGGAAGACTACATTTCTGTGTGAAGTATGCCATTATGTCCAATCATCAAATAATATGGAAAACATTGGAATTCTCCCCTGTCATCACTGCTATGAGTACGTTGCTTTCAAACTACATCTGCCCTGGTGGTTGTTGGGATGAAACAGTGACCACAGCTGCCTAAATAGGCCTATTTTGAAATCTATCAAGTGAGATTCTTTCTTTGTAAATCGTCGCACCGTTTATCTCTCCAGTCTATCTCTTCTAATTTATCTCTCAAATTTAAGAGGAAGCTATGCACGTCATACATTCAAATCTATTTTTAATCAAATGTAACACAGCTCAAGCCTATAATAAATTCACAACATGAACTCTGCCACCGACATTGTTACCCAATGGTTGAACCGATGTTGTTTTAATGTAATTTGTAAATGTATTGTGATGTGGAATCTACGTGGAAAATACATCGGATTTTGACAAAAGTAATCTATGTCAATTGTTGTCTTGAGGGTCAAATGTCAACCACAGAATTATGTCATCATGGTAACCAAATTTAAACATATACATTTGTACCTTTAAAACAACATCAGATCTTCAATGGTATATCCATTATCAGGGGGGAAACTATAGGCTGTGCAGCACCTCCTACTGGAGAATGTATCTATCTACACATAAAGCTACTCTTTAATCGCCCATATAGGGTTTTAACCAAGCCCAATCAGCTTAGCTATGATATTTATCACTGACTATTAGCGATGTGCTATCATGAGAATGATTGCTGAGAGATCTCCACTTAAAAACTAAATAGATTCACTGTTGCTATCGAAGTCATTCCAAAGGGTAGGTTTAACAGAGCAAATTAAATGAGACCATACTTGATCACTCGTATATCATCAATGACACCATCTAGGCCTATATAGCCTCTGCAATGTCATCAACAGCTATTGTTTCAATTCTACCCAGAATTCAACAAAAAAATGGACAATACAATAGGCCTAGGGTTTCAAGCTCTGGTTGATTTAAAATGCAATGATATTTAGTGATGTTGAATTGTGTTTGGTTGTCAACGCAACCAAATATCAGCATTTGAAGGAGGTATCTTTTTCTTGGATAGTTCCGTCTGTGCACTGAGTTATTGGATAATTGATATGTTGGATTCACGTCTCCATCTCAACCAAAAATCGAAATGAAAGAATAGGACTAAATCAAATAAAACTTTATTTAAAGTTTGATTTGATTTGATTTAGTCCTATTCTTTCATTTAGATTTTTGGTTGAGATGGAGACGTGAATCCAACATATCAATTATTCATTTGTAGACAAATTGGAATTAAAGCCAACTATCCACGCAGAAGATTAAATCTCCTTCAAACACAACAAACACAATTCAATATCGCTTCTGAAACACAGTAAATAGCCAAATGACTTTGTAACAAGTTAACAAATTACATGTTGGATTCACGTCTCCAACTGAAACAAAAATAAAAGTTAAAGAATGGGATTAAGCCAGTGGCTCAAGTCGAACTATCCAAGCAGTCGATAGATGCATAGGTCATCGCAGGTCTGTGGAGAACTTCACAATTGCTGTAATAATTCGCGTAGAATCTCAAACGGCATTGATTACTTGCACCATGTACTTTTAATGTAATCTCAACTACAATCCTGGTCATTTGGTTCTAAAAATTAGATAAAGCACAGTGATAACACAATCTGTTGTATAAATAAACAACATATCTGACATTGTATTCCCATTTGAACTTTGCTGTGCTTTAAATAGTTAAAAGTGTAGTGATAGACATTTGGGTGACAACTACATTTGGAAGTTGGTTGTGCTTTTAGATCCCTCAAACTCAACTCTGAACCTCTAAGCCAGTTCCACTGCTTGTTTTCATTGCTCCCCTCTAACCGGGGACTGATTTAGAGGGTGCTGTTAATGATCAGGTAGAACAGAAAACCAGCAGGCTCCAGACCTCGTAGGGTAAGAGTTGACTACCCCTGTTTTAGATGGGTGAAAGCATAATGATAACACATTGAAAATTCAACTAACTTTTGGCTGTCTTTTTGAGTGGGTGAATAAAGGTTGTTATTTCATTGATCAATGTCTTATCCAAATACATGTATTACCCAATTCTCTACAATGAAATGGCGTGGTGTGCCCACTGGTTTACTGTCTGGTAACGTGCAGTCGCACATCTCAAACAGTTAATGTTCCAAGGTCTCCTCTCTGGACTATTTCACAGAATCACAGAATCTAATTCCCCTCCAAGGAACCCTACTGTGCAATCAGGACTGTTTTTTGACAACACAGCAGGAAGCAGCATCTCTACAGACTCATCCCAGGCGAAGGTTCCACCTCCCCCCCCCCTCCCCACAAACTGTCCACCACCTCCATCTGATCCTCCCCACAAGTATTCACCCACACCACTTCCTCCCTACCGACCCTAAACATACCCCACAGAGTTATTCACCCACACCACTTCCTCCCTACCTGACCATAAACATACCCCACAGAGTTATTCACCCACACCACTTCCTCCCTACCTGACCGTAAACCTAACCCCACAGAGTTATTCACCCACACCACTTTCTCCCTACCTGACCCTAAACATACCCCACAGAGTTATCACCCACACCACTTCCTCCCTACCTGACCCTAAACTTACCCCACAGAGTTATTCACCCACACCACTTCCTCCCTACCTGACCCTAAACATACCCCCACAGAGTTATTCACCCACACCACTTCCTCCTACCTGACCCTAAACATACCCCCACAGAGTTATTCACCCACACACTTCCTCCCTACCTGACCCTAAACATACCCCACAGAGTTATTCACCCACACCACTTCCTCCCTACCTGACCCTAAACATACCCCACAGATTTATTCACCCACACCACTTCCTCCTACCTGACCCTAAACATACCCCCACAGAGTTATTCACCCACACCACTTCCTCCCTACCTGACCCTAAACCTACCCCACAGAGTTATTCACCCACACCACTTCTTCCCACCTGACCTAAACATACCCCCACAGAGTTATTCACCCACACCACTTCCTCCCTACCTGACCCTAAACATACCCCCACAGAGTTATTCACCCACACCACTCCTCCCTACCTGACCCTAAACATACCCCACAGAGTACTCACCACACCACTTCCTCCCTACCTGACCCTAAACAACCCCACAGAGTACTCACCCACACCACTTCCTCCCTACCTGACCCTAAACATACCCCCACAGAGTTATTCACCCACGCCACTTCCTCCCTACCTGACCCTAAACATACCCCTACAGAGTTATTCACCCACCACACTTCCTCCCTACCTGACCCTAAACATACCTCCACAGAGTTATTCACCCACACCACTCCTCCCTACCTGACCTAAACCTACCCCCACAAGTTATTCACCCACACCACTTCTTCCCTACCTGACCCTAAACATACCCCCACAGAGTTATTCACCCACACACTTCCTCCCTACCTGACCCTAAACATACCCCCACAGAGTTATTCACCCACACCACTTCCTCCCTACCTGACCCTAAACATACCCCCACAGAGTTACTCACCCACACCACTTCCTCCCTACCTGACCCAAACATACCCCACAGAGTTACTCACCCACACCACTTCCTCCCTACCTGACCCTAAACATACCCCCACAGAGTTATTCACCCACACCACTTCCTCCCTACCTGACCCTAAACATACCCCACAGAGTATTTCACCCACCACCACTTCCTCCCTACTTGACCCTAAACATACCCCCACAGAGTTATTCACCCACACCACCTCCTCCCTACCTGACCCTAAACATACCCCACAGAGTTATTCACCCGCACCACTTCCTCCCTACCTGACCCTAAACATACCCCCACAGAGTTATTCACCGCACCACTTCCTCCATACCTGACCCTAAACATACCCCCACAGAGTTACTCACCCACACCACTTCCTCCCTACCTGACCCTAAACATACCCCCACAGAGTTATTCCCACACCCCTTCCTCCCTACCTGACCCTAAACATACCCCCACAGAGTACTCACCCCACCACTTCCTTCCTACCTGACCCTAAACCTACCCCCACAGAGTTATTCACCCACACCACTTCCTCCCTACCTGAACCTAAACATACCCCCACAGAGTTATTCACCCACACCACTTCCTCCCTACCTGACCTAAACATACCCACAGAGTTATTCACCCAAACCACTTCCTCCCTACCTGACCCTAAACATACCCCCACAGAGTTATTCACTCACACCACTTCCTCCCTACCTGACCCTAAACCTACCCCCACAGAGTTATTCACCCACACCACTTCCTCCCTACCTGACCCTAAACATACCCCACAGAGTTATTCACCCACACCACTTCCTCCCTACCTGACCCTAAACATACCCCCACAGAGTTATTCACCCACACCACTTCCTCCCTACCTGACCTTAAACCTACCCCCATAGAGTTATTCACCCACACCACTTCCTCCCTACCTGACCCTAAACCTACCCCCACAGAGTTATTCACCCACACCACTTCCTCCCTACCTGACCTTAAACCTACCCCACCCAAGGGAGGGTTTTTATTCACCCACACCACTTCCTCCCTACCTGACCCTTAACATACCCCCACAGAGTTATTCACCATCTGAATAACTTTAAGGAGCTATTGAATCCATTAGTGTCACGGCTGTGACCTGGGCCAGATGTAAGCCTGGGCATTAGTAGCTCTATTATATTCTGAACTGTCGGAGGGAAAGGCCACGGGTGCCTCAGGGCAGCAGGCAGCAGCAGCATCAGGGTCTGAGAGGATGGGAGTCTGGAGGAGATGACTCAGCAAGCCTTGCAATGTTTCTGTAGTTCTTCTGAAGGTCACAGCAGTATTGGTATTAAGACCTTTCTCCATCTCGTTGTTCACTAAAGCCTTTGACAGAGACACGTCCACACTTGAAGCTAATTTGATCCTCTGCCCCTGTCCCCCTGTCACTCTGATGCAGAGTGGCTAGGTAACTGCATGTATTGTATTTTTTATATCGTTCCATGATGCTCAATCAATATTGCAATGTCTTGCCCCCCCCCCCAGTATTGAGTAGTTACAGGATTGTCAGCTCAGATAGGCCGATCTGTTGAAGCAGCCTGTCACTTTTACTACTCATTTATGTTTAATATATGTCTCTGAATGGAACGTCAAGTTTGACCTTTTTGAACTGAATATAGTTTTGAAAGGTGTCCAGTAGATGCATGCTTATTAAGCATGGGCCATTAAATGGTGGCCTACAGCTGCCTTTTCATTGATTCCTTATTATTAGAAAAGACATGTAGACTTTGTCATCGAATCAATCTTTGTGACAACTTTAAGCAAATCACCTATTCTCCCTTTATCAATACATAACTACCTCACATCTATTCACCTCACTGGGTGCATCCCAAATGGCACCCTATTCCCTATATAGTGCACTTCTTTTGACGAGGGCCCATTGTACTCTGTGTTTTTTTTAAAGTGTGCACTATGTAGGGTATAGGGTGTCATTTGTGATGTAGTTCGGTCTCAGAGAGACATCAGGTTCAGGTAGAGTTAAGAGAGTCTACTCTGGGGGAGAGGGAGGAAAGGCCATTTTCCCTCTATGATACAGTGCCTTCAGTAAGAATTCACACCCCTTCACTTCTTCCACATTTTGTTGTGTTACAGCCTGAATTTAAAATTTATTAAATTGAGATTTATGTGTCGCTGGCCTACACACAATACCCCCCATAATGTAAAAATGTCATTATGTTTTATAAATTAAATTATTTACAAATGAAAAACTGAAATGTCTTGAGTCAATAAGTATTCGACCCCTTTGTTATGGCAAGCCTAAATACGTTCAGGAGTAAAGATTTGCTTAACAAGTCACATAATAAGTTGTATGGACTCATAGTGTTTAATCATAGTGTTTAACATGATTTTTGAATGACTACTTCATCTCTGTACCCCACACACAATTATCTGTAAGGTCCCTCAGTCAAGCAGTGAATTTCAAACAAAGATTCAACCACAAAGACCAGAGAGCTTTTCCAATGCCTCGCAAAGAAGGGCACCTATTGGTAGATGCATATATATTTTTTAAAGCAGACATTGAATTTCCCTTTGAGCATGGTGAAGTTATAAATTACACTTTGGATGGTGTATCAATAAACCCAATCATTACAAAGATACATAACAAAATAAGTATCATAACAAAAAAAGTCTGAAATCACAAATGCTCATATTCCTGCCATCTTTCTGAGCGATACAAAATTAATCTGTACAGGCGCAGTCTGGTTGAAAGGCCCTGTGTGTGTGTTAAAGACACTCTTTGTTGGCCTTCCTAACTCAGTAGCCAGAGAGGAAGGAAACCACTCAAGGATTTCACCATGACTTTAATGGTGACTTTAAAACAGTTACAGAGTTTAATGGCTGTGATAGAAGAAAACTGAGGATCGATCAACAACATTGTAGTTACTCTACAATACTAACCTAAATGACAGAGAAAAAAGAAGGAAGCCTGTACAGAATAAAAATATTCCAAAACATGCATGTGGTAAAGAAATTAACTTTATGTACTGAATACAAAGTGTGGGGGTGGCAGGCAGCCTAATGGTTAAGCAAGTTTTGCCAGTAACATAAAGGTTGTTGGTTCAAATCCCAGAGCAAACTAGGTGAAAAATATTTCAATGTGGCCTTGAGCAAGGCACTAAATCATAAATCATAATTGCACCTGTAAGTTGCTCTGAATAAGAGCATCTGTGAAATGACCAAAAAATGTAAATGATGTGTTTGGGTCAAATCCAACACATCACTGAGTACCAATTTTCAAGCATGGTGGGGGCTGCATCATGTTATGGGAATGCTTGTCATTGGCAAGGACTAGGGAGTTTTTTAGGATAAAAAGAAACGGAATAGAGCTAAGCACAGACAAAATCCTAGAGGAAAACCTGGTTCAGTCTGCTTTCCAACAGACACTGGGAGACAAATTCACCTTTCAGCAGAACAATAACCTAAACACAAGGCCAAATAAACACTGTTGCTTACCAAGATGGCATTGAATGTTCCTGAGTGGCCTAGTTACAGTTTTGACTTAAATCGACTTGAAAATCTATGGCAAGACTTGAAAATGGCTGTCTAGCAATGATCAGCAACCAATTTGACAGAGCTTGAATAATCTTTTTAAGAATAATGTGCAAATATTGTATAATCCAGGTGTTACCCAGAAAGACTCACAGCTGTAATCGCTGCCAAAGGTGATTCTAACATGCAGTGACTCAAGAAACTAACAGGCGACTCATCTCAACTTATTTTCTTTCCAAAACACTTGAGTGTGGTGTCTCTGATCAACTCTCATTATCTCTCTCAGAACAATCTTCTTGACTCTAACCAGTCAGGCTTCAAGATGGGTCACTCAACCGAGACTGCTCTTCTCTGTGTCACGAGGCTCTCCGACACTGCCAAAGCTGACTCTTTCTTCTCTGCTCTCATCCTCCTAGATCTATCCACTACCTTCGACACCGTGAACCATCAGATCCTCCTTTACACCCTCTCAGGGCTGGGCATCTCAGGCTCTGCACACTCTTGGATTGCATCCTACCTGGCAGGCCGCTCCTACCAGGTGACGTGGCGAGGATCTGTGTCTGCACCACGTACTTTCACTACTGGTGTCCCCCAAGGCTCAGTTCTAGGCCCTCTTCTCTCTACACACCAAGTCACTCGGCTCCATCATATCCTCACATGTTCTCTCCTATCATTGCTATGCGGATGACACTCAACTCAACCTCGACAAAACGGAGCTGATCTTCCTCCAAGGAAAGCCTGCCCGCTCCAAATCCCCACACCCCAGCCTGACTACTCCGTTCTGCCACCTCTGGTCTCTTGGCTCTCCCACCCAAAGCTTTTCTCTGTCCTGGTACTCCAATGGTGGAACCAGCTTCCCCCTGAAGCTAGGACAGCAGAGTCCCTGCCCATCTTCCGAAAGCACCTGAAAATCCTTACCTTTCTTAAATTTTTATTTTTTAGTTCTCATTTACAACTGCGACCTGGCCAAGATAAAGCATAGCAGTGTGAACAGACAAAAACATCCTAATGATTGATTGTGTACTTAGTTTGAAATGTTTCTTCGACCGGTAATATCACATTTTGAAGTTTTTGTCCGATATAAAGCTGCCCAGAATTAGCGTTTGGACATGTTTACCAAACGCGCTAACAATTGGACATAAATAACGGATTTTTTCGAACAAAACAAACATTTATTGTGGACCTGGGATTCCTGGTGTGCTTTCTGATGTAGATCATCAAAGGTAAGGGAATATTTATCATGTATTTTCTTGTTTATGGTGACGCCATCTTTGCAGCTGTGGTATGTTATTTTGAGCGCCGTCTCAGATTATAGCGTGCATTTCTTTTTCCGTAAAGTTTTTAAAAAATCTGACACAGCGGTTGCATTAAGGAGAGGTTTATCTATAATTCAATGTGTATAACTTCGCCCGGGTCTCCCGGGTGGCGCAGTGGTCTAGAGCACTGCATCGCAGTGCTAGCTGCGCCACCAGAGTCTCTGGGTTCGCGCCCAGGCTGGGCTGGGTTCGCGCCCAGGCTCTGTCGCAGCCGGCCGCAACCGGGAGATCCGTGGGGCGACGCACAATTGGCATAGCGTCGTCCGGGTTAGGGAGGGTTTGGCCGGTAGGGAGGGTTTGGCCGGTAGGGATATCCTTGTCTCAGTATGTAAAAATGTAATAAAATGTATGCACTCTACTGTAAGTCGCTCTGGATAAGAGCGTCTGCTCTGGATAAGAGCGTCTGCTCTTGGCCGGTAGGGATATCCTTGTCTCAGTATGTAAAAAATGTAATAAAATGTATGCACTCTACTGTAAGTCGCTCTGGATAAGAGCGTCTGCTAAATGACTAAAATGTAAATGTAAAATGTTGTATTATCATCTATATTTATGATGAGTATTTCTGTTGAAACGATGGGCTATGCAAAGTCACTTGATGTTTTTGCAACTAGTGAATCTAGTCGCCTCAATGTAAACTCAGATTTTTTGATATAAATATGAATTTAATCAAACAAAACATGCATGTATTGTGTAACACCAAGTAGTTGGTGAACCAGGCAAGGCAGTCATCAGAAAAACCGAGGCTACTGAGTCTGCCGATAAGAATATGGTGATTGACAGAGTCGAAAGCCTTGGCCAGGTCGATGAAGACGGCTGCACAGTACTGTCTTTTATCGATGGCGGTTATGATATCGTTTAGTACCTTGAGCGTGGCTGAGGTGCACCCGTGACCGGCTTGGAAACCGGATTGCACAGCGGAGAAGGTACGGTGAGATTCGAGATGGTCAGTGATCTGTTTATTAACTTGGCTTTCGAAGACCTTAGATAGGCAGGGCAGGATGGATATAGGTCTGTAACAGTTTGGGTCCAGGGTGTCTCCCCCTTTGAAGAGGGGGATGACCGCGACAGCTTTCCAATCCTTGGGGATCTCAGACGATATGAAAGAGAGGTTGAACAGGCTGGTAATAGGGGTTGCGACAATGGCGGCGGATAGTTTCAGAAATAGAGGGTCTAGATTGTCAAGCCCAGCTGATTTGTATGGGTCCAGGTTTTGCAGCTTTTTCAGAACATCTGCTATCTGGATTTGGGTAAAGGAGAAGCTGGGGACGCTTGGGAGCCGTTGAGAAATGCTTGTTGAAGTTTTCGATTATCATGGATTTATCGGTGGTGACCGTGTTACCTAGCCTCAGTGCAGTGGGCAGCTGGGAGGAGGTGCTCTTGTTCTCCATGGACTTTACAGTGTCCCAGAACTTTTTAGAGTTAGAGCTACAGGATGCAAATTTCTGCATTAAAAAGCTAGCCTTTGCTTTCCTGACTGACTGTGTGTATTGGTTCCTGACTTCCCTGAACAGTTGCATATCGCGGGACTATTCGATGCTATTGCAGTCCGCCACAGGATGTTTTTGTGCTGGTCGAGGGCAGTCAGGTCTGGAGTGAACCAAGGGCTATATCTGTTCTTAGTTCTGCGTTTTTTGAACGGGGCATGCTTATCTAAGATGGTGAGAAGTTACTTTTAAAGAATGACCAGGCATCCTCAACTGACGGGATGAGGTCAATATCCTTCCAGTATACCCGGGCCAGGTCAATTAGAAAGGCCTGCTCGCAGAAGTGTTTTAGGGAGCGCTTGACAGTGATGAGGGGTGGTCGTTTGACCGCGGACCCGTAGCGGATACAGGCAATGAGGCAGTGATCGCTGAGATCTTGATTGAAGACAGCAGAGGTGTATTTGGAGGGCAAGTTGGTCAGGATAATGTCTATGAGGGTGCCCATGTTTACGGATTTAGGGTTGTACCTGGTGGGTTCCTTGATGATTTGTGTGAGATTGAGGGCATCTAGCTTAGATTGTAGGACTGCCGGGGTGTTAAAAACCTGTCTAGGACTGGGGTTCCGCTAGCGGAACCTCCCCCACATTCCACTGAAAAGGCAGCGCGGGAAATTCAAAAATATTTTTTAGAAATATTTAACTTTCACACATTAACATTAACAAGTCCAATACAGCAAATGAAAGATAAACATCTTGTGAATCCAGCCAACATGTCCGATTTTTTAAATGTTTTACAGCAAAAACACAACATATATTTATGTTAGCTCACCACCAAATCCAAAAAAGCACAACCATTTTTCACAGCCAACATAGCTTTCACAAAACCCACAAATAGAGATAAAATTAATCACTAACCTTTGAACATCTTCATCAGATGAGTCATATAACATCATGTTACACAATATATTTATGTTTTGTTCGATAATGTGCATATATACAGTGGGGAGAACAAGTATTTGATACACTGCCGATTTTGCAGGTTTTCCTACTTACAAAGCATGTAGAGGTTGTCATTTTTATCATAGGTACACTTCAACTGTGAGAGACGGAATCTAAAACAAAAATCCAGAAAATCACATTGTATGATTTTTAAGTATTAATTTGCATTTTATTGCATGACATAAGTATTTGATCACCTACCAACCAGTAAGAATTCCGGCTCTCAAGACCTGTTAGTTTTTCTTTAAGAAGCCCTCCTGTTTCACTCATTACCTGTATTAACTGCACCTGTTTGAACTCGTTACCTGTATAAAGACACCTGTCCACACACTCAATCAAACAGACTCCAACTCTCCACAATGGCCAAGACCAGAGAGCTGTGTAAAGACATCAGGGATAAATTGTAGACCTGTACAAGGCTGGGATGGGCTACAGGACAATAGCCAAGCAGCTTGGTGAGAAGGCAACAACTGTTGGCACAATTATTAGAAAATGGAAGAAGTTCAAGATGACGGTCAATCACCCTCGGTCTGGGGCTCCATGCAAGATCTCACCTCGTGGGGCATCAATGATCATGAGGAATGTGATGGATCAGCCCAGAACTACACGGCAGGACCTGGTCAATGACCTGAAGAGAGCTGGGACCACAGTCTCAAAGAAAACCATTAGTAACACACTACGCCGTCATGGATTAAAATCCTGCAGCGCACGCAAGGTCCCCCTGCTCAAGCCAGCGCATGTCCAGGCCCGTCTGAAGTTGCCAATGACCATCTGGATGATCCAGAGGAGGAATGGGAGAAGGTCATGTGGTCTGATGAGACAAAAATAGAGCTTTTTGCTCTAAACTCCACTCGCCGTGTTTGGAGGAATAGAAGGATGAGTAAACCCAAGAACACCATCCCAACCGTGAAGCATGGAGGTGGAAAAATCATTCTTTGGGATGCTTTTCTGCAAAGGGGACAGGACGACTGCACCGTATTGAAGGGAGGATGGATGGGGATGTATCGCGAGATCTTGACCAACAACCTCCTTCCCTCAGTAAGAGCATTGAAGATGGGTCGTGGCTGGGTCTTCCAGCATGACAACGACCCGAAACACACAGCCAGGGCAACTAAGGAGTGGCTCGTAAGAAGCATCTCAAGGTCCTGGAGTGGCCTAGCCAGTCTCCAGACCTGAACCCAATAGAAAATCTTTGGAGGGAGCCGAAAGTCCGTATGCCAGCGACAGCCCCCAAATCCTGAGGATTGGAGAAGGTCTGTATGGAGGAGTGGGCCAAAATCCCTGCTGCAGTGTGTGCAAACCTGGTCAAGAACTACAGGAAACGTATGATCTCTGTAATTGCAAACTAAGGTTTCTGTACCAAATATTAAGTTCTGCTTTTCTGATGTATCAAATACTTATGTCATGCAATAAAATGCAAATTAATTAATTAAAAATCATACAATGTGATTTTCTGGATTTTTGTTTTAGATTCCKTCTCTCACAGTTGAAGTGTACCTATGATAAAAATTACAGACCTCTACATGCTTTGTAAGTAGGAAAACCTGCAAAATCGGCAGTGTATCAAATACTTGTTCTCCCCACTGTATATATAAAAAGAATCTTAGTTTACATTGGCGCGTTACGTGCAGTAATGTTTTGATTCCAAAACATCCGGTGATTTTGCAGAAATACTCATAATAAACATTGATAAAAGATGCAAGTGTTATTCACATAATTAAAGATAAACTTATCCTCTATGCAACCGCTGTGTCAGATTTCAAAATAAACTTTACGGAAAAATAATAATCTGAGAACGGCGCTCGGAGCACAATCCAGCCAAAGAAATAGTCGCCATTTTGGCGTCAACAGAAGCTACAAAAACACTATAAATATGCACTTACCTTCGAATAACTTCATCAGAAGGCACTCCCAGGATTCCCAGTTCGACAATAAATGACTGAAAAGTTCCATAAAGCCCATCATTTAGCCACTTGTTGTTAGCATGTTCAGCCCACGAATCCATTTTCATGACGCCCGAGCAATCCCTCCAGACAAAAACTCAAAAAGTTCCGTTACAGGTCGTAGAAACAAGTCAAATGATGTATGCAATCCATATTTAGTATGTGTTTAACATTAATCATCAATAAGGATCCAACCGGAGAATTTCATTGTCTGAAGAAAGAGCATTGAAACGAGAGGACTCTCTCTCGCTCACGCGCAAAATGGGACTGAGAGTTTCTGAAGACCACTCAGTAAAATAGCTCCTATGAGCCCCTCCTTTATAGTAGAATCATATAACCAAAATCTAAAGACGGTGTCATCTAGTGGAAGCCCCAGGAAGTGTTTGCTCATCCATAACTATAATGGGTATCGTTTGGCACTGTTTTGAAAATTCTCACTTCCTGTTTGGAAATCTTCTCAGGTTTTTGTCTGCCAAATGAGTTCTGTTATACTTACAGACATAATTCAAACAGTTTTAGAAACTTCAGAGTGTTTTCTATACAATAGTAATAATAATATGCATGTATTACCTTCTGGGGCAGAGTAGGAGGAAATTCCGTTAGGGCACACAATTTGTTCAAAGTGGAAACGCTGCCCCCTGTCCCGATGAAGTTTTAAGCATATCCCAGTTTAGGTCACCTAACAGAACAAACTCTGAAGCTAGATGGGGGGCGATCAATTCACAAATGGTGTCCAGGGCACAGCTGGGAGCTGAGGGGGGTCGGTAGCAGGCAGCAACAGTGAGAGACATATTTCTGGAGAGATTAATTTTTAAAATTAGAAGTTCGAACTGTTTGGGAATGGACCTGGAAATTATGACATTACTTTGCAGGCTATCTCTGCAGTAGATTGCAACTCCTCCACCTTTGGCAGTTCTATCTTGACGGAAAATGTTATAGTTGGGTATGGAAATCTCAGAATTTTTGGTGGCCTTCCTAAGCCAGGATTCAGACACGGCAAGGACATCAGGGTTGGCAGAGTGTGCTAAAGCAGTGAGTAAAACAAACTTAGGGAGGAGGCTTCTGATGTTGACATGCATGAAACCAAGGCTTTTTCGATCACAGAAGTCAACAAATGAGGGTGCCTGGGGACATGCAGGGCCTGGGTTTACCTCCACATCACCCGAGGAACAGAGGATGAGTAGGATGAGGGTATGGCTAAAGGCTATCAAAACTGGTCGCCTACAGCGTTGGGGACAAAGAATAAAAGTAGCAGATTTCTGGGCGTGGTAGAATAGATTCWGGGCATAATGTGCAGACAGGGGTATGGTGGGGTGCGGGTACAGCGGAGGTAAGCCCAGGCACTGGGTGATGATAAGAGAGATTGTATCTCTGGACATGCTGGTTATAATGGGTGAGGTCACCGCATGTGTGGGAGGTGGGACAAAGGAGGTGTCAGAGGTATGAAAAGTGGAACTAGGGGCTCCATTGTAAACTAAAACAATGATAACTAACCTGAACAACAGTATACAAGGCATATTGACATTTGAGAGAGACATACAGCGAGGCATAAAGTAATCACAGGTATTGATTGGGAGAGCTAGCTAAGACAACAGGTGAGACAACAACAGCTAATCAGCTAAAACAACGACAGCAGGTAAAATGGCGATGACTACACAGAGAGGTGTCGGATTAACTACACCCAGAGCCTGATTTCGCGGCTGGGGCCGACAGAAAAAATAAATAAACAGAATGGAGTACCGTGATTAATGGACAGTCCAGCAGGCATCAGCTATGTAGCCACGCTAGCACGCGGGCGACACAGCGTTTAAAGTTAGTAGCCGGGGCTAGTGGGAGCGTCTGCTCCAACGGAGGCCGGTTGAAGGCACAGCGGATGGGGTATTCGTCGGCAGACCAGTCGTGGTGGTGCGGCGGGGCGCCGTGTCGACAGACGAGAGTATATTAAATATACCTCCCCCTTTGTAGTGCTGACTTTGCTGATAGCTACTTTATTGAGGAAAAGTGTACTTACAATGACTGTGATATGTGGTTGTCCCACCTAGCTATCTTAAGATGAATGCACTATCTAGATAAGAGTGTCTACTAAATGACTAAAATATAATGTAAAATGGGTGTGAATATTTATGCAAATTAGATATTTCTGTATTTCATTTTCAATAAATTTGCATGTTTTCACTTTGTCAGGGTATTGTGTAAAGATGAGTGAGGTTTTTTTTTAAATACAAAAATGATTCATGCTGTAACACAACAAAATGTGGAATAAGTCAAGGGGTATGAATACTTTCTGAAAGCACTGTGTATATTAATGTGGATGATTCATTTTGAGCCCACTAATAGGTCAACTGGGCTAAACTGCATAGTGAATCATTTAAGATTCTATTAACATTTAAAGTTGACGTTGATTTGACACAGTCAGGCCTCAGTGATATGATAAGGTGCAGGGAGGGAACAGAAAGCTGTGCTATGATAATTGCCCAGATGGCTTTTTGTTTGTTGAATGTCATCTTTCTCAGGTCTATTATTGTACTCGTCAAGAGTGGATATCGGATAAGTATTCTTGGTCTGCAAGCTATAGAGGTTCACATTTAAGCAACTAGCGTTACTTAGTGACAGGTGAGTAAATGCACTGTGTTAGCTACAGTAATCATCCAAAGAAGGATTTTCTATCCTTTGTTCTATTTCTCCTTGTCCTCTGAAACCCTCTGTGGAGCTGGCCGAGGAATAACATTTTAAAATGTGAATGAAGGAATGACACTAAGCTGAACAAAGTAGTTCACCCAGTGTGTGTGCACGTGTGCGTGTGTGCAAGTGCGTTGTATGTGTGTGTGTGTGTGTGTGTATGTGAGCGTGCTTCTGCATGCGTACTGTATGTATGCGTGTGTGTGTCTGAGTGTGCTTGCACGTGTGTGTGTGTGTGACAGGAGATCACAGATCAATAGCCCCGGGCCATCTCCTCCTGACCATCAGGACCTGAGAGATAAGGAGCACAGGCCATGTGACCTCCTTGCCTTTAATGATCTGTTTACACAAAGACAAACACTAGGACAAGACCTTTTAATAAGAAGCCTGCCATTTGCGTTCGGGTCATTTGGATTTACATTTGCTGGAAAGATGCTTGCGTATTCTTCCTTTTAAACTATACAATGAAATGACCAAGCTTTTGTAGTTGGATGAATATTCAGAAAAGCTAAATGTCTTCCATATAATTTGTAAGCATTTTAGGCATCAGTGAATAGGAAAAATAACCTTAAATAGCCTCCAAGCCATTGTAAGTACAATTACAAATTTGACAAAAGCTTCTTGGATTGAGGACAACCATTTCACTTATTGTTGGACCTTCACAGTGGAATGTAATAAAATGCAACTCTGCAAAACAGCACAGAGTCTAGCAGGAGGAGTCTTAATGTAATGCCCTCTGAGGTCTAATACCAGGTGTCATTCTGCTTCTTCAGCACTGTGCCGGAGGACACAGGCACAGGTAGCAGGTTATACCTTAGAGCCGGCATCCTGCTGTCTGGTTTACCCAGGTGAAAGAAAAAGGGAAACATTGTTGAGGAACAAACAGGAATATGTAACTACTTATTATAACTAGAACACACTGTGTTCATGAAATGGCTGCATGAATAAATAAAGAGAATAGCATTGTTTTATCAAATGACTTGTTGCTCCATTGTCTGCAGAAACAAGGCTAATGCTACTTGATCCAGGATGGATCTCTCACAAAAGATAAACTTCAGTTTGCCATCTCAGGTTCTAGCTACATCTGGGACTGGATAACAGAAACTGCAACATGACAAAATGTGTAGAATAGCATTATAAAACATAATTTTTCTCTCTGCACCGTGGCAAAATGTGTTGAAATGCAGTGTTAGTTTTTTTTTTTTTTTATCCAAAAATAAATCCCTGGTGCACCAAATGCGGTAGTCTGTCCTTGGCTACATCATTCCTTTTATGCCATTAAACACTCAAGCCACTTTCTTCACTCACCAGCAGTGTACACTAATGAAACAATCCAAGGCAGAATCACTGCATAAATACCACTAACCACCATCCATACTTCTCCTCCATCTACATGCTAATTACTTTGCTACTTTACTTTGAATAGATTTCTGCCATCTATTCCTCTGACAAGTCTTAATAAGTACCTCCATGCACTCAGATGTCATTAGTAAGGGACCGTCTACTGCTGCTAATCATTCAGTGTCTGCTTGGAGTGGTAAAAAGGAAACACTCAACTTTTATTTGGATCCTTGAGAATAGGACATTTATGTCTGGTATAAAACACGTATTGAATGTAAAGTACAAGGTAAAACACTAATGTTATATTGGACATGGCATGGCCTGTCTCCAATTTCTGCAGATCAGCTGACGATACAAGAACAATAGGCATCAATATAGAAAAGGTAAATCATGTGGATTGGTGCAGATGGTTCTAATGCATGCTCTTATCACATTTGATTAGGGAAGGTAATCGGTGTGCATGCATGTGAGATCCTCTCTCTCCCTGAAGATCTGAGAGGCTAGACAATCCTCATTATGCAGACTCACATGCTGTTTGATGCGGGCCGAGCGGCACGGCAGAAATACCTTTACCCCTCTTAAAGCTGGTCCCCAGTGGGGCTCAACAGCTGTCATTTACCATCGGCTCCATCCCTCTGTAATCCTGTATAGCTCTGACTCCAGCTGACCGCAGCCTGCCACCAGCGCTCCCCTGGGATCCCGCACTACACCCAGAGCCAATCAGCATCTGATTAGAGGAAGCAGCCCATGGAGAGGAGGATGTGTCATCTACCATTACCTGAAGACAATCAAACACACGGATGCACACACACACACACACACACACACACACACACACACACACACACACACACACACACACACACACACACACACACACACACACACACACACACACACACACACACACACACACACACACACACACACACACCACACACACATCTGATGACAAAGCCGTCCAACACACAAATAAAAACACAAAAAACAAAACACATAACAAAACACAGAAAAACAAACACACACCGCACACACACACACACACACACAGACACAGACACACATTTCCGGCCACAAGTTGTATAAGCCCAGAGAGAGATCTTCAGTCTGATCACAGTAGCATGCAGCTGCTCTATCCTGTATGCAATAAGATCATAAGGCTTTGTATTACAGTATAGCTCAGATGGTGTTATGTTATTTTGGGGACATTGGCCATGAGAGGATGCATGCACAGCGTACACAACTTTAGTCATCAACACACAAACAAAGCCCTGCAATAAACTTAGTAGCATGGCCATCGGTCACCAATCATTTCTAATGAACATAATTTGTTTAGTCACCCATTTATAAAATACAAGATTGTGTTATTACAACAATTGCCTAATTTATGTCCCCCTCTTTAGCTGCATGGTCCTGTGTCGACCGCTCTCAGATTGTCCTCTAACTTTGTTGACTATCTTCATGGCCCCCGGCACAACTGTTACAACAGAACACCTTACAGAGAAGCTGTACGGTTGGAATTTAACAATTTCATGCAATGACCTCTGATGCCTCTTGACCTCTGTGCTTTGAATCCATCAAAGTTAAAAAAACAACAACAAAAAAACAGAGCAGCAGCAGCATAGAGGCTTCATCATAACCAGAGCCTGAAATGGAGCTGGCAATACACAACACATTACAGCTGCGGTCGCATAGATCCATCAAAATGGGGCCTAAAAGGGATGCTCTGCTCCCCGCATCATAGCGAAATGTACCCGCCATAATTCAACAAGAAAAGATGGGGATTGCTCTGACACACAACTATGAATATATTATGAGGGGAAAACGGGGTAGAATGACACTTTGTGGCCTGTCATTTTTATGAGGTTATCACATATACTATGTCTATGCAGTCAGCAAGCAGATGAAAGTCATTTTATGTATACACGTCCAGAAATGATGTTGTCTGAGATTATGGCTCTCGGGCTAAAAATAGGTAGTTAAACAATGACTGCCGAGAGGTGGATGCTATTGTGGGGCCTGGAACGCATCAATTAACATAGGAGAAAATAAAAATAGAAACAGATGGTAAATCACATCTTTGAAAGAGAGCACTCTAAATTAGGTTTGTCAATTCCTATATAACGATTACCTAGTCACAGAAAGCCTGGGTGTTGTTATATAAATAACATTAAAGATGGTTTGAGCCGTCGTGTAGTTTAGATCTCAGCAGGGCATCACTCAACATCTTCTGATCAAACTTCAGGTTTCCATCATTTACTATATGAGCACAAAGCACATGCCTGCATAAGGAAAGCCTGAAGAATTGCCAAAGAATCCAGCCACCCAGGCCATAGACTTCACACTCTGCTACCATCCGGCAAACGATACCGGAGCATCGGCTCCGAGGAAAGCTTCATAAGACTGCTAAATAGCCAGACTGCACTGACTCTATATTGCACTGACCCTACATACAGTCAGCGATGGAGATGGGGCGCGGGGGGGTTGGATGGTTGAGGGGCAGCTTGAGAGGGGAACTATGGATGGTTGGTGGCCTGGCGGTTGAGAGCTTGGGCCGGTGGCCAAGAGGTGACCGGTTGGGGGATCTGTCCTTGTGCACTTGGGTGGGGTGCTTGACCCTGGTTGCTCCTGTGGGTCACTCTGTATGGGAGTGTCTGCTGGCCCATGTTGACTCCAATGCTTCCCACAGTTGTGTCAAGTTGGTTGTATGTCCTTTGAGTGGTGGCCCATTCTTGATATACACAGGAAACTGCTGAAAAACCCAGCAGCGTTACAGTTCTTGACACAAACCGGTGCGCCTGGCACCCACTACCATACCTCTGAATGGTACACATACACAATTGTCTCAAGGCTTAAAAATCCTTCTTTAATCTGTCTCCTCCCGTTCATCTACACTGATTGAAGTGGATTCCAACTGCTTACACACGTTTTCAAAACCGACTCCTTTTTACAAAACTCTACACACAATTCCCAAAACTGCACACACAAAATGCAAAATGCCTCACATCTCCTTTAAAATGTAACACTGCTTTCAAAATGCCATAAACACATGTCAGAATGAAGCATTTGCATCAAATGGCAAACACTGCTTTCATAATAGTACATTTTTGGATATACCATGTAAACACTGTTGTTCTAAATCTAAAGCTCTTTGGTCTTTCATAGGCTTATATCTACATTTCAATACAATGTTCTACAGTGAAAGTAATCTGCTGAGAGGGGTAACAAGTACACTGTAAACACCAATGCAATGTAAAAACAGAAAATATTTATTAGGCCAAACATTACTGTTGTATACAGTATCATACAACAAAACCATAAACATATGTAAACCAAAAGCTTATCTTATTTAGAATACAGTAAAGAACACAATTGTGTGTATGGGATCCGGGGGGCAGTCCACGAATTGGTAGGGGGGGGGCAGTCACCAGTCCTAAGCTACGCTTCATCTTTTCTCCGGCCTGGTCTGGCCACAATACTTCGTCCACATCACAAGATACGTTTTTCTGCGCAAACATCGAGGGAAGTATCTCCTAGCATGGCGTATCCAACCTTGGACAGAGGCAACCTCTATGTCCCCACATGCGTCCTCCATTGCCTGGAGAAGCGGCATCGGGCATAGGGGTTGGCGATCATACACTTTCCAGCGCCAGGCTGAGAGGAATTCCGCTATAGGATTAGAAAAGGTGAATATGGGGTAGGTACAAAACTACAAATTGTGGATGGTGGCAAACCAGTTTTTGGACCAGAACAGCCCGGTGAAAACTAACATTGTCCCATAAACACAAATCTAGCAGGCTCCTGATCTGGATCAGGGACAAGCATTGTGTAAATTGCATCCAGAAAAGTGAGCATATGGCCAGTGTTGTACGACCCAGTGTGGCATTGTGATGGAGGACCCGTTGTAGTGATGGCAGCACACATAGTTATATTACCCCACGCTGTCCAGGGACATTGTAATTGCCCTCTGTCCTATTACATTTCCTCCGTGGGCGCCTAAGTTTTGGTGAGGTTGAAGCCAACCTCATCCACATAGATAAATTCATGGCGAATTACATGGGCATCCAGCTCCAATACTCTCTGTAACAGACAAAAGGATATACAGATGAGTAAATATGGTATGTCTGAAGTACTGGAAGTAGTGTTGCATACATACCTCTACAAAGTCATGTCGCATATTCTTGACTCTGTCAGAGTTTCTCTCAAATGGCACCTTGTAAAGTTGTTTCATCGTCACTCGGTGCCGTTGGAGGATGCGTTGTAAGGTCGACAGGCTTACAGCATTGATGTTGTTAAATATGGTGTCATTATTCAAGATATGCTCTCTTATCTCTCGAATCCTAATTGCATTGTTGGCCAAAACCATATTTATAATTGCAGTCTCTTGTACATCTGTAAACAAGCATCCTCGTCCTCCATGATGTCTTTGCCTTTCCACTCTGTACAGAATTCAAACACAGTATGTATTCAGCATAGGAACTGTAAACAATGTACAAAAAAATGTAGTACAGCATGATAACCAACCTCATTCATTCAATGCAGTGCAGTAAATGGATGGCGTAGAGTTACAAATGTTTATGCAATACTATGCAGTCATATGTATTTTACAGTACATTACTGTAATGCTAAATAGTCATTAGATAGTTGCATACCTGTTCTCATTTCTGAAGGTTCGAATTATGGACGCAACTGTAAATCGACTCAAGTTGGGCTGGACTCTCAGTCCACTCCTGCTCTCTGTCCATTGTTGTCATCCATTGTTCAAAACAGGTAATCTGACCGTTGACCTATTTATAGGCCTATACTACAGTAAAGCAGTGATTGGTTAGTGATCAGTTAAGCTATTAGTGTTTGCACATGTGAGGAGTGTGTGTGTGACCTGGTGAATAAGTGTAGCATTTTGATTGGTTCTGTTTGGTAAAGGAAAGCAAGTCACTTCCTGTTAGATTTTTTGTGTTTTAGGTAGAGAATTGTGTGTAGTGTTTAGAAAGAAGTGTTTTATGCAATTGACAACTGAGTCAAAGGCTGAGAAATAGCTTATGGTTTTGGATATTTGGTGTGTAGTTTTGCACTTTGAGTGAGAGGTTTCAAAAATCGTGTGACATGAAAAGATTTTGTGTGTAAGCAGTTGGAAAAAACTGTAACAAGTGACATCCAAAAGGGATCGTAGCTTTCACCTGGATTCACCTGGTCAGTTTTGTCATGGAAAGAGCAGGTGTTCTTAATGTTTTGTACACTCAGTGTATTACAATTTTTTTCAATTGTTTAAGCACAATTTTGAAAACAGGGCCCGGTTTGTCAAAACACTACACACAATTAGCACAACCCTACACCAAAGTAGCACAACACTTCAGATCATTTGTAAAATGGAACACTTTTGTCAAAACTATACACGACTTCATAAAAATAATATTTTGTTACCATACGAAACATACACATTTCATATGACTTCAATCTTTTTGAACCAGTTACACACTGCTGTTGCTAACCTAAAACACTTTTAGCAAGTCTAATTGTCAGTGATTAGAGTACTGTAAATGAAGTACACAGAGAAAGTGCAACTATACAAACACTACACAAGACCAATGCTGCAGACTGAGGAAAATATCATTTATTTCTCTCCATATACCCAAATCAGTCAACATGTCAACATGGAGAATCACAACAAAACATGTCCCAGTTTTAATGCTACTACAGTAGTGTGCATAACACTGTTAGCTCAGCAAACAGACAAACAGACAAACGTAAAATACTGTATCCAGTACAGGTTACAATTACAGTAAATAACAACAACAACAAACATAAAAAATAATCTGAAAAAAACGGACAATATTGTACAGAAAATACTACAGTAAACATACTATACATTATCTCTTCGCCTAGCTGGATCTGGCCAGAGAATTTCATCAACATCACAAGCAATATCGTCATTAGCAAGACAACGMGGGAAGAACCGTCTTGAATGTCGAATCCATCCTTGCACAGCTGCGGCGTCGACTTGGTCACAGGCGTCCTCCATGGCCTGAATGAGGGGTACCTGAGCCTGGGGCTGGAGATCGTAAACCTTCCACCGCCATGCARAGAAAAACTCTTCGATAGGGTTTAGAAACGGAGAGTATGGTGGAAGGTTTAGTACTGTCAACTGTGGATGGTGTTGAAACCAGTTCTGGACCAAAGCAGAGCGGTGGAATGACACATTGTCCCAGATGACCGTGTATTGCATCTGGTGCATTTCATTACCTGCTGTGACGATGTGGTGCAATCGGTCCAAAAATGTGAGAATGTGAGGTGTGTTGTAAGGGCCCATTTTGGCATGATGGAGGACAACCCCATGCTGTGAAATGGCAGCGCAAAGGGTGATGTTACCACCACGTTGCCCTGGGACATTGATTATAGCCCTGTGGCCAATGATATTTCTGCCTCTCCTTCTTGCTTTTGTGAGGTTGAACCCTGCCTCATCAATATATTTGAATTCATGCAGGATTTCCTCAGCATCCATCTGCAAAACTCCCTGAAATACAGTGAAAGACAAGATTGTGTAGTTCAGGATAGGTCTAGTATACAGTCAATGTAAAGAAGTCATGTGTGCAGTATGCAACATCACAGTGCTAAAGTGAACAATACAAACCTCCACATACTCATGCCGCAGCGTTTCACCCTCTCTGAATTCCGCTCAAAAGGCACTCGATAAAGTTGTTTCATTTGAACCTGATKTCTTTTCAGGATGCGTGCCAGTGTTGACTGAGAGACCTGATGGACATTATTGAAAATGGCCTGGTCACCGATAATGTTGGCTTGTAGTTCTGAGCCTGATAGCATTATTGGCCAAAACCATGTTAATTATCTCTCTCTCTTGTTCTTGCGTGAATATGGGCCCCCTTCCTCCTTGTCGTTCCCGACCCTCAATCCTATTTAGAGAATACATGTAACTTACTGTACAATGTCACAGGAAGGGGTATCACAAGTGCTGATATGGTGCATACAATAAGCGTCTGATTACTGTAACTGTAGACAGATCTTCTTTTACCTGTTTTCCTGTCGAAAAGTCCTTATGACAGATGCCACTGTATATCTGCTAAGATTTGGCTGAACTCTCAGTCCAGCCTCCCTCAGCGTCAATCCGTGGTTCACAACATGGTCCACTAGTGTTGCACGAATGTCATTTGATAAGTTTGGTCCTCTTCTTCTTTGTGCACGTTCTCCTCCTGCTTCAGGTCTTCCTTGACCTCTGACTCGGCCTCTGCCTCTTCCTCTCCCTCTCCCTCTACCTCCTTCTCCTCCTCTGTGTAGTCCTCCTCTCACCCTCACTCTTCTTCTGACTCCTTCCATTTTGGTTGAAGGCAGGTGAACCTACCTGCTGCATTTTTATAGTGCTTAAACCTGATTGGTGTGTCTACAATTTAGCAATCATGTGTTTGTGCACCTGATGGCTGTGTTTAACAGATTGGCTCATAGGTGTGGTAATTTGACAGTCAGTGCTTTGGAATTGCAAGGAAGTGACATCATGATATACTTCTGTGTCTGCTGTATACAAGTGTGTTTAGTGTTTTGCAAATCACTGTGTGTAATGTTTTTCAAATAGTGTGAAGCTGACAATTTGCTTACAGTTGTGCAAATCTAGCCTTGTGTTTTGCTCCTTGAGTGTAAGGTTTTGCTAATTGTGGGAAAAGTTACATTTTAGTGTGTAAGCAATCGTAAAAAACTGTAACAATGTGGCCAACATACTATCTATTAGAAACTGTGTGTGTGTGCATGTGTGTTGGTGTACATGTGCGAGTCTCACGTGTGTCTGCCTGTCTGTCAGAGCGACCAGGGTTGCAGACTGTCCCTGGTTTCATTTATTATTAGAAATATCTCTTAACCTGATTATGACAGGATGTGTGTAATGCATCAGTGTGAGAAGACAGGACATTACCTATTACCCATGTCACGGCAGTCAGATCAGTGTGTGTGTGTGTGTGTGTGTGTGTGTGTGTGTGTGTGTGTGTGTGTGTGTGTGTGTGTGTGTGTGTGGTGTGTGCTGTGTGTGTGTGTGTCTGGCCTGGGGTTCTCTCATCATACAGCAGGAGACAGCAGGCGGACCAGGAGAAGAAAAATCGCACCAACACCATTACCACAGCTCCCATCCTACCTTCCAGTGTGTGGATCGGCTTGGGGCTTGGTGGATGGATGATGATATCTGTTTTTCATTTTGTGCAAGGTTGAACCCTAATATCACACTCAATCAATGTTATTTAAACATAACCCCCCTGGAGGAAGAAATATTTTGCATTCGAGGTGAAATAATGAAATAATGTAAAGCCTTAGCAATTATCTGTTGATGGATGAATCAACGTAAAGTGATGTAATTTGTCACTGTATGTATGGGGGTTCGGGGTATCAGTCCTTAATGAATGTATAAAAGGCTGGACCACATCTGTGAGAACAACGGAGGGGGAGTGTGGGATGGAGGGGTGGATGTAGGGATGGTGGGGAGAGAGGGCTGTGTTAATGATATGGTCATATGTACATGGTGGAGATCTGCTGTGATTAAGGCCCTGATATGATGAGGGATGTCAAACTGAGCAGCTAGCCTTAATGACTAATACTCTGAGACAGGATTGGAGGAGACAACGGTGTCACTATGAGGTGGAATTATGCCTGCAGTCACTGCAGTGAGAGACATAGGCTGTGTCTCAATTGGAACCTTATTCCCTATAGAGTGCACTACTTTTGACCTGGGCTCTGGTCAAAAGTAGTGCACTCTATAGGGAGCTATTTGGAAGGCGGCCATACGGTGGAGAAATGCTGCCACAATGACCAGCTTCATCAGCACAATCATCTGCACTGAGTGACTGCACATTTTGACATGCATTATTCCATTGTATTACGGATGGAGAATTCAGTGTAGCTAATATTTGACGTCCTGTCAAGGCATCGACGAATAATTACAGAAGTATAATGAGCATGACTTGTAAATCCATATCTGGAGCATGTTCCGTCCCTCAGGGGGAAATGGAGGCAGGTTTAAATGTACGACAGAA